>NW_022995380.1:8372995-8676097 GCF_004354385.1 Drosophila innubila
TTATGGTTGAGCTCGGACTATATTTGCTTCCTAGTTTTTTATTTTTTTTATTTAGTTGTATCTTCACATATTGTAAATGAGTGTATAATTTGTATATAATTATTTATATAGCTAACTCATCGTCTTAATGGGTTTGTATGTGTATATTTTATGGTATATGTATGTATATAATTGTTTTACAATAAAGCCTGAGGCACATTTATGATTTTGTTTTACAATTATTAATCTTTCTGAATAACTGAAAGTTGATCTGTTGTTATGTGTGTGTGTGTATAAATTTTACTTTGTTTTACAAACAAATTAACATTAAATTGTGTCTGGAAAGGTTTTACTTAAATGAAATGCTGAACTGACTAACTTTGATCAAAGTCGTAGAAACCGAAAAGATAGTTGAATAAACTGCATAAGTTGCGGGACATCATTAATTAGCAATAAAAGTAAAAGTAAAGTAATCGATAATTGAACGTGGTACATTAATAATTAAACCTAGAGAACTACACACAATCAAAGAGCAGCTGATAACCCTTATCGTGTGTTATTTATCATTAAATAAAACACTTTCAATAACAAACAAACACTTAATTCTAATTAAAAGCCATTAAATATGGCTTAGTGATAGGGTAGAAAAATATAACAATTTAATAGAATAATAAAGATAGAAATTACAGAGTAGAGAAATACATAGATAGATTGTTAATAAAATCGAAAGATAAGTTGACAATTTGATTTGATAACAGAATTCTACAGAACTACGTTTCAAGTTACGTCACACGCAAATAAACATTTGGACTTGAACTTGATAATTGTTACATTTGTTAAAGAACAAGTTGCATATTGTTTTGTTCAGGCCCTCAACAAGATTTTTTCTTTTGTACCTTAGAACTATCATGTATAGTTTTGGGATCGTAAAACAATCTTGTGCCCCAAACGGGGTTCCATTTAAAATGTTACATTCCATTATATTTTATATATTTATGTGTATATATAATTGTTTTTAAAACCGCTGCACGTTGAATTCATTCAGACTTTAAGTTCGTTTCATTTGTAAGGTTCTTTTACTATATCGTTTTTGTTTTTTTTTTTTCAAATCGAGGGTCAACAGTAAAAACTATGCAACTAGAGAAAATGATAAACATTTTCCATTCTTTCTTTCTTCTTCGTTCATTCTTAATAACAATATGCAGTATACACAGTATCGGCATACATAATTACAAATACTACATAGATACACATACACATACACCTACATGTACCTGTACATATACTCGTGTATATATAACAAGGGCCTGAGGGATACTTGGTTGAGGCTGATCTCAAGCACATGCAAAAACATTGACAATTAACTGACAGATTAACTGCTGACTTTTTGGACATTGTTGAAACCAATTGGAGCTTAGTTTATGATAAGTTAACAGTAAATAAAGAGAGGAAGATAGGCTAGCGCAGAGGTATTGCGAAGAGAAAGCTCGTAAATAATTATTTAGATTGAACACTACAACAACACAGATTGTAATTACAGACAGAGAGTACAGCGAGACATTTACAGCTTGTCCACATGTTGCAGCAGACATTCCACCACCAACTCTGGCTGCGTTTCGTCCGCATTCTCCACCAGATCTTGAGCTTTCTCTTCATGCAAATTCTACAAGTTATCGAGTATATCAGCGGCACCAATCATGGCCTCCACATCGCTGCTATTGGGCGGACCATCATCAATCAGGGTATCGGTGCTGAGGGTTAAGATAGCATCTGGCGTGTTGCCTACGCCAAATGCCGCGACAGCTGGAGATGGCAGACTGTCGATTGTGTTGCCATTGATCAGAAAGTCACGATGCAGTTCGACGGGACTGTAACGAAAGCAAGGTGTTGTTATAGGTGTTGTTGGCATCGATTTTGATATATCCAGTGCAGTGCGAGAACTGTATGATTGCCCGCTATAGGCCATATTGCTGGCGGCCCAATTGAAGGCCGGTGAGATGTTGAAAAAGCCACTAGCGGCATTACAGCTGCCATTGGTTGTGTTTTGGCTGTTGTTGCATCCCTGTTGCTGCGATTGCTGATGTGGCAGCGGTGTCGAGGGCACGGAACGGGACACAATGCCGCCGGCACTGCCAGCGCTGCTGTAGCCACTAGAGGAGCCAGCCGATGAGCTGCATGTCGTTGTCGTTTGTATGCCACTGAACTTACTGTTAAAGCTGGGTGAAATGAGTGCACTCACGTCCACATCATCATAGAGCAAGCTCGTCGAGACATCCACATCACCGCCTCCCAGCTTCAATGTCGCCACAGACTGTTGACTGTTGCTGTTCTCCGAAAAGAGCGCATCATTGACTAAGCCAGTGCTAATCGCCTGACTCAACTGACGGTTATAGCCCGTTGAGGGTGAATGATTGCTGCTGCGCTGCAGCTGTGACAGCGGCACCGACTGCGATCGTTGTGTTTCATTTAGCTCCATATTGGCACCGCTTAGCGCCAGACTGGTTTCCAAATCCATTGAGTTTTGATTGACCAGCAGCTCGACGTTGTTGGCGTTGGTGTTATTGCTGTTGCTCTCGCTGAACTGGTTGCTGCTGCCTATGTTGCCATTGAATGACCAATTGGCGCCCATGCACTGTTGCAGGAGTGAGGGGCTGGGCGGTGCCGAGGCGGAACTGCTGCTTGGATAACTGTAGACATAGCTCCGTCTGCGCCTATGTGCTCCAATCATTGGATCCCCGTTGCCGTTGTTGTCAAAGTCCAGCGATTGCTGTTTGGTTAGCAAACTCGAACGCTGTCGCATCCTGGTTAATCCTGGACTGGCAAAACAGTTTTGTGTAGCCGGCTGTCCAGTTGTTGAAGTTGTTGCTGTTATTCCCGGTGCTGGGTTGCAGCTGCTGTTGTTGTTTCCATTCCCGTTGCCGTTGCTGTTGGGGGAAATTGGCAAAAAAATGCAGTTCTTATTGCTGCCATTGCTGGAGGCATTTGTTAGACTGATTTTGCGTTTGTTGCTGTTATTATTATTATTATTATTACTGCTGCTGCTGCTGTTGTTGGGTCGCAGCTGCTGCTGTTGTTGTTGTTGTTGTTGATGCTTTCGTGACATTAGTGCCAGAGACGCTGAGGCAGAACCCACAACATTTGCTGCAGCTATTGCTACAGTTGCTGTTGACAATGGCATTGATCGACGCATTTGCTGCAACTGCTGTTGTTGTTGCTGTTGCTGCAACTGCTGTTGTTGTGGCAGTTGCTGTTGCATCGCTGTTGTTGCTGTTGCTGTGGCTGACCTTGCAGTTGCCATTGCCATTGCCGTTGCCATTGCATTTGTTATTGCAGTAGCTGACGCAGTTTGTGGATTTCTGTGTTGTTCTGCTTGAGCATCTAAGGAATTCAGTTGTTTTTCCTCAGCGTCTCCTATCTGAAAATATTGAAGCAGCTCGGTATCCGGCCCCTCGGAGTTCTCCTCCTCATCATCGCCGGGCAGAAAGTAATCATCCAGCTCATGTTTATCCATATTGCAGATGCTAATGACACGTTCACGCGGCAGTCCCAAATTCTCAGGCAATCCTGAATCCTCGGCAGCTGCCAAAGCTGCTGCATTCTCTGCCATAATCCTTTTGGCCCTCAGCAACATCATGTTGCGGGATGCAACCTTTGGTGTGCTGCTGTTCGTATCCAGACTGCTCGATGGACTCACCGAGCTCTGATGATTCAACTGAGCTGGCGGGCCCATTGACAATGGCGTCACAGTTACGGGCGAGTGGTCAGGAGGCGGCTGTGTAGACGGAGGGGGTGTGGCCGCCGTTGTGGTAATCACTGGAGGTACAAGCAAGTTGCTTGTGCTCCCGCTGATTGGCGAATTCGCCCAGAAGCCTTTGGTCTGTTGCGCCTTCAGCACTTTCTTGCAAAATATGTTTGTTGTATTGTACTCTTCCGCCTCGTCCTTGATGATCAGTCCACTGGGCGACATTGGCTGCTGGGATGCTTGCT
Source organism: Drosophila innubila (assembly GCF_004354385.1). NCBI lineage: Eukaryota > Metazoa > Arthropoda > Insecta > Diptera > Drosophilidae > Drosophila > Drosophila innubila. Next base: position 8,376,962 of record NW_022995380.1, read on the forward strand.
CCGCTTGCAGTTCCATTAGCTTGGGCGTCAGATTACGCACAGCATTGCTGCGTGGCTCGGTGGCCAGATTCATGGGCAACATCTGCTGCTGTTGGCCAGTCAAATAGCTATTGGGTGAGTCTATAATCTCCTGCTTGATCTTTAATAACTGTTCAGTTTTATGATCATCGCTGGCTGCTTCCTGACTGCTGCCTGCATCTTGCGAGGCATTTGGTTGATTGCAGCTCGATTCCGAGGATGTGGAGCCTTTACGTTTCTTTTTGCGTCGCTTCTTCAGCGGTCCCATATCCTATTCAAAAGATAGAAGTATAAGTTTAACGATGTCAGATTCGAGTTGACTAAGACCTCAACTTACCGCAAGTAAACGCTTCTCCTTGGGCTCTCTGGGTGTGTATTTCTTGGGGGCTGAGCCGCCAATAATCGTTGCATTGTTGCTTTTGATGCGTGTGGCAAGTTCCGTGACGCTGTCCAGCTTCGTGTTGAGCAGCTTTTCAGCCCAATTGCGTACTACATCCCAGGAACCGTCGTTATCTGAAGATAACGCACCTATGCTGCCTGCAACGCTGGGCGATCTATTTGACTGTGTTAGCTGTGGGGCTTCATTGGTCTCCGACTCGCTAAGCGGCTCATCCTTGCACAGTTGCGGCAGCTGCGGAGGCGTCAGTTTCGTTGTCTTCCGCATTGCTGCATAACAATAGCGCGAATTTCCACGCGTTCCCAGGCGACGTGGTCGGACGCCGGGAAAAACTTGCTTCATTACCTTGCCAAAGTCAGCCGTTGAGAGCGGCTTGATGCTCAGGCGTTCACAGTAGGCGCTGCAATAGACAAAAACATATTATAAGCAGCATAAAGGTTTATACTTAAATGGTTCAGCTTACATATAATCATTGTAAACGTCCTGCTTTGGTATGGAAACCTGAGCATCATGCTCCAGATGCGAACGCACCCAGTTGATGGTATGATTAATCTCGGAGCGTGTGCCCAGCGGATTCTGTGGCTGTCGCAGTGGATCAGTGTCCGCACTCTCGCCAGGCAAGCGCAAATACAGATATAGTTTCTCAATTGGCTTCAAGCCCGACACACTGTCCAGAATCTGGCTGATCTGCACCTTAGCAGTGGCACTGAAAGTGAAAGTGAAATGAAATCTTGTCCTGTGTTTAAGGTGTACTAAATACTCACTCAAGGCTAGCTTCGATGACCTGCTGAACTCGTCTCATTCGCTCCTCGTCGCTGGACAGCGCATTCATAACATTCTCCGCAATAGTGGAGTTGATTGCACCACTGGGCGCAACGGGTGGTGCCACAACTGTGCCACCTTCACTGGGATGGTTATGAGAAGGATGTGTGGGTTGTGGATGCCTCGGTGCTGCTGATGCTGCAGGCGAAGAAGCATTCATCGCATGCATTATCTTGCCCAGTTCCAATTGCTGAGCATTACTAAAGTTGAAGGCATTGACAAACGCCAGTCCGGGATTGCCAGCGGCGGCGGCAAAGGGATTTGGCGTTAGCACAGATGTGGTGCCACTAGCTACAGAGCCAGGAGTGGTCATATTTGGAAACACTGGCGGCACGAATCCACCACTGGGAGCAGGTACATTTGTGATTGTGGGCGACACCTGGCACTGCGACTGTGGCTGGTTTGCTGTCACAATTGGCGCAATGGTCAAAGGTGACGATTTAGCCGGATGCATGTGTATGGGCGGAGCTTGAAAGCGTCCTGAAGTATATGTGGGAATGTCCGGAATCGATCCCGGAACCGCAACTGGAACGGGAGCTCCACCAAGGCCATATGGACTAGTGGCAACTGTTGCTGTTGCTTCATATATGGAATTGGAATTGGGTTGCTGATGCTTCTGTAGCGACGTCGCCGTTGCTGCCGCTGCCACAGCTGCTGCCACTGCCGTGCTTCCCGCTGCTGCTGATTTCGTCGTCCACTGCGCACCACTAAGCTGGCCATGCTTTTCGGACATGTTAGGTGCTAGACTGGATTACAACACACAAGCCACCAGCAACCTATGTGTGTGTTGCTCCTGCACACACTTTGAATTTTGCACAACACGCTATTATTAGATTTGTTTGTCTTCTTCTTGTTGTTGTTATTATTATTATTATTATTGTTATTATTGCTGATGCTTGCAAGTTGAAATTAATCAAAATGCTTACGCACTAAATGTACGCTGACGCGTGCTTTAGGAGATGAAGATTGCGAAGTCGATAACTGGCGCGACGGACATATTGGCGACGACGGAAGATACGGATGTGAACATTGCAAGATAATAAAACATTTTCGCTGCGTTTCTACTGCGTTTCTTAAGCGAGTGTACAGCGCGCGTACACCTTCGACGACACGGTGATATTTATATTTATATTGTTGTGATTCCAACCCGCAACCTATTTTCTAATAAGATAATTACAAAATATATTGGAATAATCCATTTTTCGCAGAGATAAGAGCTCCGTTCCTTCTGCGTCTCGAAAAAAAAACACGATGTGTGACCAACTTAGCTATTTTATAGCTGATTCTGGCTATTTTCAGAGTTCGTTAGCGAAGGCTGCCACCCTGCACAATTTTCCGATCTAGCAACATGTACCACTTTAATCAAATTGCAAAAACAGTTGCAATTAAAAGAATTTAACTTTTTTATTTAATTTTTTCTTAATATTGAATATAGAATTTTAAAAAATTTCATCTATTTTTCGGATGCTTTGTAACTAGAAACAGCTATTTTTTATTCGAAATAGTTGTGAGACCAAATTTCTCAAATGTTTATATAAAAAACAAAACAGTTACGGAACGCAAGATACATTATCTCGTTTCAGTTCCGCTAGTGCGGTACTCACAAAAGGCATGAAAAAAAGAGCTGCCAGATAAGGTGTGGAGTTTTTCAACACCATAGCCAACAGCTAACAATTCTCTGTCGAGTGACCAATTATATGTGGTTCTCAAAATTTGGACAGCAGTTTGTTGTGCACACAAGAGATAGTACATTGAGTTAAAATGGCTGAGTTTAAATCCAGCGTTAATCCTTCTATTTTTCCTTCAGCATAGGGTAATATGCCAACAATCCCGTCTTCATATCTTAAAAACTTTTATTTTTATTTATTTTTATATTTTGGCGCTTTTTAAAATGTAAGCAAACCACAGCTGACGCCCCAATGTGGCCACTCAACATTTGGTTACTTTTTGGTGTTGCGTTGGTTACCCTAGTTTGCGACGCTAGTCGTCCAAATTTCTCACTTTTTTTCGCTCCTCACAAACTTTAGTGAGTACCTTAAACATCGATAAGTTTTTCAAGCTGTGTACGCTGACCACTCATATTAATTGATTGAAGCAAAAATATTTCGTTTGTCCCAAAAGTTAATTTCTAAAGCGTAACGTCCATCATCTTTGTGAACTTTATAAATCAAAGTTTAATTGAAATTGAGTATATTGGTATCTATTTTAATACAGTATTTTTGGTTTGGTATTTTTAACCTAATTTTTGTTAATTATTTTTATTTATTATTCACAATTAATTTTACAATAATAAGAGAAAATCATTGTTTTTATTATTGTCAATTATTAGTTAGTTATTTATGCAAATTGTCAAATAATTGTCATTTATTTTTGACAATGGCCTGTGGTATCGATAACGATGACTTCGTAGCTATCGCTACTCAGCAAAAATGGCGATTTATTAAGAAGACAGACGCTTTACCTTTACACAACACGGACACAATTTTAACACTAAAATACTGTTTTAGATCGAAATTAAACAAAAGATGGGCGGTGAACTTGGACCAAACATTTGTCGCGTGTGCTTGGAGCCCAGCCAGCGATTGCAATGGATAGACGAATCACGTGAAGAAGGCGAGGAGACTCCAAATGAAATGCTTATACAGCTGCTAGGAGTTTCATTCAGTAAAGTGAGTATTAACGAATCATTTCCCCATTTAATTATTATAAATGTATAGCATCATTCCATTAGTTAAATGGAAAAGATCAGATTCCTCATGGTATATGCAAGCAGTGCAAGGTGGAGCTGAACATGGCATTTCAGTTCCGAGAGAAGGCTCTGCGCAAGCAAGCGGAAATCGAGCAATATTGCCGTGAATTGGGACTGTTGGATGAGGCCGAAGATTACCTTGTCAAGGAGGAATTGGGATCACAGCAGGTGGAGGATGAAGAAATGAATGACTTTGTAATGAGCGAAGCAGCATGTGCTAACGGTGATGCTGAAGATGGCTCTCAAAACGATGATTTTCTGGACGTTGATGCCACACATGATCATCAGGAAGTCATCAGTGATGACATTGAGTACTTGGATGACAACTATACCATAGAAATAATTCCCAAGTCCGATGATGTCGGGCTTGAAACTAAATATGATGACACGCCAACTCCTTCTGACAACAAATCTCGTCGTGGTCGCACAAGTCTCAGCCTGAATGCCGCCAAATCGGAGCATAAAGACACTCAGCAGAACTTTGGGTTTACTGCTGGCGCTGACATTAAACCTCGACGTGGACGAGTACGTACAGGCCTCAATTCTCTGCGCACTTCGGATGGCACTGAGAAGGGCGGCTATGTTTGTGATGTATGTGGCAATTTCTATGAGAAACGGGGACGAATGATGGAACATCGTCGACGTCACGATGCCGTATGTCAATACCAGTGCGAGTAAGTAATAGATCCCAAATAATTGTTGATCGACTTGTAAATTACAAACATTTTTCAATACAGACTCTGCGATGCCAAGTTCCAAGTGCGCGAACAGTTGCGCAAACACATGTATTCCCATACGGGTAGCAAGCCCTTTAAATGCAGCTTCTGTAGTCGTCAATTCTTCTACGAGAGCGTATTAAAGTCGCACGAAAAGTAAGCACTTGTCTAGCTGGTATATCAATTCTGTCAATTACTTAACAAATTCTTTCTCTATTACAGCGTGCATCGCGGAATCAAGCCGTATGTGTGCAAGCTCTGTGACAAGGCCTTTGCGTACGCACACTCTCTAACGAAGCACGAGCTGATTCACTCGGATATCAAGCTGTATAGGTGCGAGTACTGCCAAAAGGATTTCCGACTTTTACACCATATGCGCCAGCACGAGGAGACCAAGTGTCATCAAAATGCAGTGATGCTAGCTGAAACCTTAAAATATGATCGAGAGCAGGAAGTCGAGCTGCTTGCTATGGAAGAAATAAAGGATGTTAAACTTCGCTTGCCCCAGCTCTCCTTAACATCACAATAACGAAGCTGTACTCTTAAGCAATAGATTATAAATTAATCAAACTTAAATATACAAAAATGTGTATTTCACAAAAATACATTGTGTTCTTTTTAATACTGTAAAGAATATTATGAAAAATGTTTAATGCACTTATTTATAATATGATTTGAATTTAACAAAATCCGTTTTTAAGCGTTTGATAATTTTAAAAAATGTGAAAATCTAAAATATATTTTTCATTTAGTTTTGCACGTCTGTAAATTTGAATTTAAGAGGTATGTTTGGTACATTTATAAATTGACTCTTAAAGGCTTTCGTCGTTGAGTGATTGAACTCTATGTAAAAGTTCCGAATAAGTCGGGCAATGCCCAATTCAAGTTCCATTTCCACAATTCGTTTACCGATGCACATGCGGGGACCAAAACCAAAGGGCAAATAGACAAATGGATTGCTCGCTTTAAGCGAGTTGCTTGGACACTTGGAATCTCTTGCTTCTTCGTTGGTCTGGCGTAACCAACGCTCGGGCAAGAATTCCTTGCTTCTGGGAAAGTGCTGGTCATCCATATGGAGGACATAGTAGTGCATTATAACTGCCGTTTCTTTCGGGATCTGATAACCGTTTAGCACAATGTCCGACTTGGTCACTCGACTATTTCCCGAAAGCAGTGGATAAATACGTAGCGATTCCTTGATGCAAGCGCGCAAGTAGGGCATATTATTCAAAGATGATTCTGTGAATTCAGAGTCTTTGTGGGGCAAAATGCGAAGTATTTCTTCCCGGAGCTTCGCCTGCTTTTCTGGATTTTTTGCTAAGCACAAAAGACAGCCTGTCAAAGTGGACGTTGTCTGAGGAGAAAACACATTGAATGAAGGTGAACTAAGATTGCATGGATTCTTACCGTATCCACGCCAGCCACCAGCATATCCATTGCCATGACGATGGCGACCTTTTTGTCGATTTTCAATAGTTTTTCCAGCACACTCTGCTCGTGCTCTGGTTTCTTTGTTGGTTCACGCTCCAAACGCTCAAGTGCTTCGTTAACATAGCCAACGGACACGTCCTGGATAGTGTCCAAGGCTTTCAGAGCCTTGTTAAAAAGTGGTGAGGGTAGATAACGCCAAAAACTTGGTTTAAGTTCAATTTTGGCAGCCAAAACAAAAAACTGATTGATATTGTCGAAAAGTTTCTTTGCCTCGGGATTATTGCGATTCTTATTTATCAGTCCCAACTGCTTATCTAAAGCTATCACCGATACAGATTCTAGAGTCCAGCGGTTGATCTCCTCCTCAAAATTATTAGGTACTTCAAAGGTGTTGCTATCCCGTATTTCTCGAATTCTGTTAAAAGTATAAAAAAAAAATCGGATTGACAATCTTCACTGCAACTAATACATATGTATATTCAGCTTACCGTTGAATGAATTCCTTATTTACGTTTGACATCTTTTGATAATAAAGTCGTACAATTTTAGGCTGCATCATGACGGGATTAACAGTAGAGCGAAACTTCGACCACATTTCTCCGTCTCTGTAAAAGACATCTGTGTTTTTTTTTATCTTTAGCCTATAGATTTTATCTTATCTTATTTCTTACGTGGACAAAATGCCCTCAATGCCCTGGTAAAAGTCCTTACGTATATGGCTCCGATGATAGTCCAATATTGATTTGCCCTGTCTCTCTGGCCAGGGGCCTTCAACTCGATAAACTCGCTCGAAATGAGCTGGATCATTCGAAACCAGGAACTCTGCTTTGCCCATGATACCTGGTAGTCTATAAAGAGAGCCGTGACGCCGATGCAAGTCCAACATGATCTCAGGAAATTCCATTTTGTGGTATCTTCCGCCAGGCAGCATATGAAAGAGAAACTGAGCCGTGCCTAGTTTGGGAATGTGATTGTAGGGGCGAGCCTGATCCCATTCCGAAGTATTTGCTATCTCGATTTGCGATCCGTTAAATGCAGCACACGCAGCACGTGTTTGTATCCGCTAAACAATAATTTTAAACAAACAACAATATGTTTATTGCCGTCTAGAAGTGAAATAAATACAAGAGAGCACCACGTACCTGTTGTATTGGAGAAACTTGTACCAGATGTCGAATCCTTAAGTGTTGTCCTAACATTGTGTTTTCGTATTTCAATGGAAACTGAGCGCAGAGTTTATCAATGTCAGAGTTTATATGGACTTCTTACAAACCATTTTAAAGAGAGAGCTGTTTAAAAAGATAAATCAAAAGAGAGCGATAGAGAGTACGAGAGAGAGTGCGAGAGAAGAGAGGGAGAGAGAGAGAGAGAGAGAGAAAAGAGAGATGTATCTATTGTTGTTTGATGTTATCATGGCTCATAAGAGTTCCAAATATTTGTGGCCCTCTCCATTGAAAACAAAGCACCATAGTTAATAATTTTAAATTTTTAATTTTTATCGCTTTAGATATAAAAAGGTGAAAGATATTAAACCATAGATCTGCTGAGCACAAATTCAATTCAAAGCGAATAGTCACTCTGTGTAATTATAATAGCTTTATTTTGAATAAACCACATTTAATTAAAAAAATTAAAAAAGTAAATAATAAAGTTACTTTCGCAGTATTTATTTATTTGCATATTGATAGATATACAATATTGTACGTGTACGTATGGATATTTTAACAAACACCAATGTATTTCCTTAACAACCCGAATTAGAATTTTAAATAGTTCTCAACGGTTGCTGCGTATAATAATAAGTAAAGTATGTATAAATAGTTGCATAGTGTATTAACTAACAATTAAGAATAAACTAGAATTAATTAAAGTTTCACTGTTGACAGATTTGTATTTTAAGACAGTTTCCGCGCGATGTTCGAATTTGGCACGCTCGGGCAAAAAAGTGTACAATTTATTGGATATTATCGTATCGTCGTTTTATTATCGTTTTTGGGGTGAATCAATTAAGATAGATTTCATGTTTCGACGTATATAATAAGCATCTAGGTACGGAACTCTGACATGTGAGTCCATAATAAGTATACTAAACTAATCAAAGGACTAAAATCATATGATAAACTTGTATAATAAATAATATTAGCTTTGCTGATAATTATCAATTATAATTGAGTTATGTTAACTTGGGCTATTCATGGGACGCCTGCTGCTGCTGATAGCTGCACACTATTTTGGCCGCATCATTCATCATCTTGGCCGTGGAGCGCACCAAAAACATGAGGTGACACTCGTCGTAGACGGTCAGTTCGACCCGTGTGCGCACTAGGCCATGTAAAACTGTTGCTCGCTCCAGATCCAGCCAACGTTGCAGTGCCAGCTCTCGTTCCTTTGTAGCGCCGGTGAGTGCTACATCCGAGGGACCCCAGAGCACAAATTCCAGCACTGACTTGGCCTTGGACAGCGATTCGGCGCGTTCCTGTTGCAGAATGTCGGCCAGAATGGGCGTGATTTTCGTGGTGGGCAGCATGTCGGTCAGTGCACCGTGTGCGCATTTGCAGAGCGTTCCCATGGGCTCCTCGTCATCGTTGTTGTGGCTGTAAGGAGGAGACCAGTTAGTACAGAATTTTACAGATGTGAATATGAATAGCCGCTTGACATACCCTTGTAGCACACAGAGGCGCGCCTGTGCATCCTTGTTATCCATGTCCTTTGACAGCACCACATTGGAGAGACTCAACGGTGTCTCCTCAATGGCCTTTGCCTGGAGATTCTTCATGCCATTGACCAACTGCAGCATAATGAATGCCACCTCTCTGGTCATGACATCATCAAAGGCGGGCATGGAACTGGCCGTCGTTGTACTCTCCTCGCCAGCGTTGACAGCTGAATTGATGGACGATGTCGACTCCTCATTCAATGTGCTAAGATTCTGCACAGAAACCACATTGCGCAAAGCATTTCCGCCAGCTGCGTCCTTAAGGCCACTTAGATTTGGTATTGAGCCACGGAAGTTGAAGTTGCTCTTGTCCAGCACTTGAGATTTACCCTTCAGAATGGCTCCAATCGATTGCAACGTTTCCAGCTGAAGTCTTGGCAACACAGATATGGTTGCCTGCAGCAATGTCACCTCTGTGGTGGGCATCAACGGCAGCTGGTAGCTGGGAACCAGATCGCAAAATTCGGTTATCGGATTGAGCACGTCGCAGACGCCGCCCGTCAATTGGCTCAACTCGCCGCCCACGCCGGCCAATTGATTGCAATCGGCGGAAAGGGCTAAGGTCACTGGAGATGTGGTCCACAGGGCGGCATGGAACGCCTTTTTGCCCACAACAAAGGCCTGAGCGCCATCTAGGATGCTAAAGTCCTCGTAGCGTAAGTTAATGGCATTGGCCAGCGGTCTCAAAGCCGCGGGAACAACTGGCGTTTGCTGGAGCTGAGGAGAAGAACAATGAGTTTGGTGAAAAGTGTAAGAGAACCAAGAGATTTGTATGATCTCACCTGATCGAGCACCTGGGCAAGTGCTTCATGATTGGCCACCACGACAGCTGTGTAGTTATCCTCGATGGTCTTGTGCACGACACTGCGTCCTTTGCGCATGCGCAAACGATTCGTGGCCTTGCTGCGATTCTTGTTGCCCTGTAAAAGTTCAGATAAGATAAGAATTTCAGTTGAACGGAATTGAAGGTAAATATAACGGTATCTTAACAAAGTGGAGCCAAAAATACAAATTCAAATAGGAAAAAATTCAGAGTAAAAACTTTGCAAAATATCTAGTTGATTAAAGTTAGGGTAGATTCGAATTTCTCGAATCGCTTGAATTTATTTTAAATGAAACTTAAAAAAATATTAACTATCAAAAAGATTTTATTAAAGATATAAAAAATAATATTAAAATAATTTTGATTTTGAACTTTCTTTATTTTTATCTTTTTAAATATTTATACTTCTTTTAAATACATTTTTTGCAATGCTGTTTCCTAACTTTAAGTATTTATTTACAAGATCCCAAGTTTTACTATATGTACACTCAGAAAAAAATCAAGATTTCCGTACTTAAACAGGCAATTTTCAAGTACAAACGATCTCAAAAGCTGTCTAAGTTCGGAATTTCTAAAGTTGAGAACAAAAGTTCGGTTCTCGCAAGTATGAATATCTTAAAATGAGATTTATAGGGGATACTTTAAGTACGTTTTGATTTTAATTCAAGTCTGAAAAATTTTAAAACTTACTACTTTAAGTACACATAAATCTTGAGCTAATACCGATATGTACTTGTTTCTATTACAAAACATTGTCATAATTAATTATTTTTAATCTTAAGACTTACATTCGTATGTGTACTAAAAGATTGGAAAAAATCGGACTACTATTTCGGAAAGCTGCCATAGGAATGTAAAGTCAGAATTCTAAATTTAAGATCAATTTATACTTAATTCAAGATGTTTAGTACACAGTAATATTAAAATTTTAAGATCGAAACGGTATAAATTTAAGTACGGTCCCACCTAATTTAGATGGCATATTTTTCTGAGTGTAGCCAATTATCATATTTTTAATATTACTTGTCAATTGTTTTTTAGGAAATCGAGTTGAACCTACCATGGGCATGCCCCAGACGCTGTCATTGATATCGGTGGCCACATCCCCTCCAGCCTCGCTGCCGTAGTAACTGTACGGCGCATAGATGTCGAACTCGCCCACCTCGCTGCCCGCATACGAGGCCGAGATGACGCGTGGAATGTTGGCTATAAGTAAAAATATAGTTAGCAAGCAGGATAATGTTAAGCTTAAACTCAATGACATACCCAAGCTGTTATTTAGGCCATAGTTGCGAACTGGCCCGTACTCGCTGCGCGTATAGCTGGCAATCGAGGCCGTATCCGAGTAGATGTTGTTGCGTCTGCTCGTTGGGTTCAAACGTTGCCCCGCGACGTTGGTCAGGTCGAGGTTGCTGCTGCGTGTTGGTGGCATTGGTGGCGTTGATGCTGCAGCTGTTGCCGATGTCGTTGTTGTCGTTTTGTTTGTGTTGGTGTTGGTGTCGTTGCCTATTTTGACCAGCTCGTACATGTTCTCATAGTCGCGTTTATCCTTCAGATAGCTGTCTATAGTGCTGTTTATCTTTCGCACCGAATCCTTCAAGCTGCTGCGTTGTCCATTGTCCGTGGCATCGTGTGCACGCTGCTCAAAGATTTCCAGCTTGCTCGATATGGACATCTTTGTCTCGACCTTCTTCGGCTGCCGCTCAAAGGTGCTCGTCCGGCTATTCATCGTGGTCGCTGTGCCTGTCGTAGTGGTTGTGGTGGTGCTACCTGTGGGTGGTTTACCCGCATCATAGCTTTTGGACTGATCGGCCGTTACATTCTCACCGTTTGACGAGCAAATGGAGATAGTATCGGTAAGTATGCCACGCTTACGGACCAGTTCCAATTGCGCCTCACGCTCCCGCATGCTTGCCGTACGTTCCGGCTTGCGCGGCGCAATTGAGGAGCGAATTTCACCTGAGCGAGAGGAGATTGATTAGAATTATTACAGATCTTTAAATAAGCAGTATGTAAAAATATTTGAAATTTAAAAATGCAATTTAATTAGCAATTTAAAAAGTAGTGCTCATGAAATAACCCTTTTTATTAGCATTCAAAAATGAAATGCAGTGTAGAATTTTGCAAATTTAATGCAGAATCAAATTAGAGTTGAGTAGTCGATTTTTCATGGAAATCGAATCGATTTAATTAACTCGATTGAATCAAGTTAATATAGTTAAAAATTTATGTACAAGTATTTTTACATCACTAGCTAAAGGCAACTATTCACACTCTGTAAAATTCATTTGATATTTTTAATGTTTAAGGAAGTATTCCATGTATTAGGGGCAACAGGTGGCTGCATAATCTGCGACACTAATTATGATTTCGACCCAAATTCATGTCAAATTACAAATCGCATAATGGTGGCCTACAGTCTGGCGCAGCTGTGGACCAAGATGTCTTTGCCACGGCAGTCACTGATGAGCTGCCCTCCCCTTCACTTTCCTCCCCTTGCTTCTTCAGCAGTGGCAGCAGGTGTAACAAGTTCTCGCCACATTGGCCTGACCACAAAATGTCAGCTAAGAAAATGGGTCTCGACTCCAAAGTCGACTCTATTCTCGTTTCGCTAGTTTTCTAGTGGTTGTTCTTCTTCTTCTTCTTCTTGTTCATCTGGTAGTGGCTAAGCATTCACCTGTGGTTACCTCATTGGCTTTGGGCTTTGGTTTGTTTTCATTTCAGTTTTTTGTGTTCTTGCTGTTCATCTGTAAAACCACATAGTTTGGCTTGCTCACTTAACCTACTTTAATCTGGCTACCTGGCTATGGCTATAGGAAGCGACCGATCGCTGCTTTGACTCACTGTATGCTTGTGCCCGTTATATTGATTGAAAATGCGTAACTCGTTTTGCTTCGCTTTGGTTCTACTTTCAACATTCTTGAAGTGCCACTTGGCCAGACTTTAAGTGCTTCAAGAGACCCTTTAGACCCACATATTGAAGGTCGCAGTGAACGTGATCTGTTTGCGCTTTCTATTCTTGGTTTTCAATTGAAATTGGAATTGAAATTGGATCATGACTTGAGTTACACCCACAAGCGCAGAGAATTTTAAAGCTTGTTTATGGAATTCGAGCGTCCTATTGACACAGTTAATAAATTAGCAAACTTCCAACATTTTAGATTCAGTTTCAATTCATTTTAGCATCGTTTTATTTAATTCATTTAAAAAACTCTTTTTATACCCGTTACTTAAAAAATAAGTAAAAGGGTATATTATGTTCGTTTGAATGTGAGTAACAGGAAGAAGGAGGCATCTCCGACCCTATAAAGTATATATATTCTTGATCAGCATCAACAGTCGAGTTGATATGGACATGTCCGTCTGTCCTAGATCTGGGTGCCTAGATCTCAAAGACTATAAGAAATTTAGATTCCAAATTTGGCACACAGATTTCTATAGACCCCACGCAGGAAAAGTTTGTTTTAAATTCTTAAATTAAGTCGCTAAAAACCATTACACCCACAGCTTTTAAGATATTACAGTTTTTATGATAATTAACGTTATCTATTAATATTATCTATAATATCACTTAGCCGCAGTAAGATCGGACAAGTAGGACGGGAGTTATAGCTAACCAAAGTTATTAATAAAGTTATTATTTCAATACAATTACCTAAAAGTATGCAGTAGTTTTTATTCGGTAATAATTTCTTTAAAGTGCTTTTATATATATTGAAATAAGTAACGGGTATCCTAAGGTCGGGATCTCGACTATAGCCTTTCCCACTTGTTTTACTTTAATTGCTTTCATATTTGCATGACATGATTTTATATTTAAGCTACGAAAATGGTTTAATAAAAATTCTTCTTTTATTTTTAAAGTATATAACTAAATACTATAAATAAATTATGACTGGATGAATTATATAATCAAGTTTTTTCGAACTTAAAGGTTTTAAAGGAAAGAGATCCGACTTAGGTTCAAGGGTTACATATGTATTTATGAGGACTTAGCTGACGATTCGAACACACGACTTACCCAAATTGGCATAAACGTTGTCCGCCTTGGATTTGATGGATCCCCCAGCACTGGGATTGCCACTGATCTTTGCCGAATCCACGCTACTCGCGCTCAGTGTGGCAGTCAGCTCGGTCTTCTGCTTGCGACGCAGCTCGGCACTTTTGGGGGGCGGTGGGCGTGCCGGCTTGTTGGCCTCATGGGCACGCTGTCCCTCGCTGTGGCTGGCACGCAGCGGCGGTGCTGGCGGTTTGGCGGTGACCACAGCCACCGTTTGTGCTGAAACCGTATCGTTAGTCTTGGTGATATCCTTGACCACCTCAACGGCGGTGGGATTGATGTCAATGGGATGTATGATAACGAGACGTGGCTTGCCCACAACGCTGCCATCGTCGCCCGTGCAGATCTCCGTGTAGACACTGTTCTCCTTCTTGGACAGTGGATCGTTGGATTTGCTGCCTCCATTGCTGCCCATGCGTAGGAATTTCTTGATGGAGAACTTGGATTTCTGTTTCTGTGGCGGCGACGCAGTGGGTGACTTTTTGGCTGCACTCTGTGGATCCACGAGGCCAGCGGCGGCCAGGCACTCCTCGGACATGGACAGATGCCGTTGATTGCGTGGCGTTGGCTCCGGGGTCAAGGGTTGCTTTAGATTCAACACGGAGCTGGCCGACTGCAGCTGCAGCTGCTTTGCCGCATTCGCACGTTGCATCACAAAGGTGTTGAGACTACGGAACTTGGGATTGATTACGGCACGCTCTCGCTTATCCTTCTCACGTATAACGGGAGCTGCCGCTGCCACAGCTGGTTTCTTTGTATACAAATTGCAGGCTGGAGTTGTTGCTGCTGTTGTTATTTCAACTGTTGCTGCTGCTGTTGTTGTTGTTGTTGTTTGTGGTGGTGTTGTTGTCGCTTCATTGGCAGCAACTGTTGCCGCCTCCGCCTTGGTTGCCTGCTCGAACTCAACTACCAAACTGTAATCTCGCTCCGGCGTAGGAGGTGCACTCAGTTTTGGCTCCGGCGGCGGATTCGGCGCTTTGCCCTTCTTTAGCTTGGCATCATCTTTGGCTGACTCAGATGTTGCTGCTGCCGCTGCCGCAGCAGCTGCTGCTGTTGCTGCTAATAAATTCTCACTCGATTTGGAAATTGCCGTTTGCAGTTGACTGATAAATTGTTGCTCAGCGCTGCTTGGATGTCGCTTGCTCATAAAGCTCTTCATTGGCGAAGTGTTGTTGTTGTTGCTGTTGTTGTTGTTGAGCGTGCTGTTGTTGCTGTTGCTGCTGCTGGTGACGAGCGGCTTTGCTGGCAACTCGGGCTTTTTCAGACCGTGCAGAAACGAAGGACGCGCATCGATTTTCATCGGAGGCGGCGGAGATTTGGGCAACGCTGGCAGCTGCTGGGAAACCGCATCCGTTGTTGTCTCCTGCTGCTGTTGCTCCAGCTTGTTGTCCGGATCGGCGCTGCCATCGGGTTCGCCATGGAGTTCGCGACTCTTGACCGCTGCCTGATTGCCAGACTGATCGCCGATTTGTATATCCTCGTAGTCCGAGTTGTTGGTGCTGGCACTGAGCTTCTTCTCCACCTGCGAGCGCTGCTCGTTGCCACCCTTGAGGACGCCATTGGGCAAGTTCTTGTACTCGCTGCCAATACTAATGCCAATGCCAGAGTCGGACTCGCTGCGTATCATGTTGTAGACGTTCTCCTCATCGGAGCTGCCGTCGAAGCTGCTGCCCGTCGAGTCGAGGGCATCATCCGAGCTGCACTTGGTGACAATCAAACCATCTGAGGTTATTTTGCTGGTCATAAAGTTGCCCTCATGCAGATTGTAGCTGGCGGCGCGTGTCTTCGAGCTCAGCAACATGTCCGTTATGTATTGTGAGCTGGAGTAGTGTGAATTGGTGGCCTCCGTTTGGGCGCTGGCCACGCCCACCTGTTCACTGAACTTGCCATCGGGCAGATTCTCGTAGCTCAGTTGGGTTTCAACCACATCGTAGTAGGCGGAGACGCCATTCTCCGTGTCCGAGCAGTTGCTGTCCGTGTCGGAATATTTGTGGCACACGTTGACCTTGGGCTTGGTATGATCCTTGGTTATGGGCGCGTTCCGTGCGATTGGCTTCTTAAGGTCAAGAAATGGCTTCGATGAATCGCTCAGCGAGCTCAGTTCAAATTTGATTTTGCTGCTGTTGCTGCTGCTGCTGCTGCTGCTGCTGATGTTACTTACAACTGTTGCTGTTGCTGTTGTCACTGCTGCTGTGGCAGAGTTCTCGCTCTGCTTTTGCTTTTGTTGTAATGTTTCGGAGATCTCATCTAATAGCGATTTCTCCATGGCTCGCTCAATGGGCGGACTATCCTTGCCATCACGCGAGCATGTTGCTGCCGTGCTCTTCACCAGCGTTGGGGTCAATGTTGTTGTCACCTTTTTGTTGCAGCTGCTGGTTATGGTGCTCTTAATGGTTGTGGCTGTTTTTGTTGTTGTAGGCTTCGCTGTGATGGCACTGCAACTTGCTGCAGTTGTTGTTGTCTTGGCCGTTGCAGTTGTTGTTGTCTTGGCTAACTCAGCTGCTGCCTTGCTGGACGCATTTGACTTTTTGGGCTGCCCAAAGGGCATCACATTGATCGTAAGCGTTTGCTTTTTGCCCTCTTTGTCCACCTGGGGCGCCCCCAGCTTAAGTGCCGCAAATGACTTCTTAATGTTGTCCTGGGCATCGCCCAGCAAGTTGCCATTGTTCATATTAAAGTCCGTGTTGGCGCGCGTGATGCGTTTCAGCTCGACGGCTTCCTCATCGTCTGTTTCCGTGACGGCCATGTCATCGTGCTCGTTGCCCAGATTCATAAAGTCATGATCATCATCATCGTCATCATCATCCTCCGACCATTCACCGCCATAGCCAATGATCTCATGCAGCTGCTTGGGAAAACACACTTTGCCAGTCTTATTCGAATTTCCCGAGTTGCTGCTCATCTTGCTGAAGGTGTTGCTGCTCGTGGTCAGACGTACGCCGAAGGCCTTCTTGATAATGCTCTTGGCCGGCGTCTTGTGCTTGTTGGGATAGTCAGTCTTGGTTTGACTCTCCGATTTGAGAGCATTTCCCAGCTTTCCAGCGGCAGCAGCGGCTGCTGCTTTGTGCTCATCCTTGGACTTGAAACAGTTGGAGCACAAATCCTTTTTCCACGCATTCTGCGTAAAGTGCGAACAAATTGAGGAAGACATTCTTTGAATTGTCTGCTGTTTGTTGCTGTTGTTTGTTACGTTGCCACCTTAGGCCATATTCTGTAAAGATATTAAAAATAAAAATAAGTAATGAGTTATTAGCGCATAAACTTAACATGAAACAACTGTTAAAAAATATAACTTTCTTTGCAACAGTTGCGCAAGCACTGACAGCAATTGTGCTGCTGTTGCTGTTGTTGTTGCTGTTGCATTGGGCATGCCAACAATTAACTTTCACTGCGCAGCTTCTGCTGCATACCTCAACAATATTGAATGCAAATATAAGAGCGTCCCATCCCATTTCCCTTCTCTTCCCCTCTTCACCTCTCTTGCAACCGTTGACCATGTGTTTGGTCATTGAATGTCTTTGCCAAAAACATTCATTTAACATGGAAACTATCAATCAATCTTCATCTTGATAATGAAATTATTGAAATTTGCTGCTGTTGTCGACATTGTTGTGGGCTATTGTTGTTGTTGTTGTTGTTGCTGCTTATGGCTGGTCATGAGACATGAAGATTCACAATGTTTATCACATGGCCATCGACAAAGCTGTGTTTGCGTCGAGGTCTCTACTCTCCTCAGTCTATGATTGCTGTTGGGTAATCAGTTGCATGGCTTTGTTGCTGCTGTTGTTAGTGTTGCAATTGCTGCCGTTGTTAGTTAGTTTGTTTATATTTGCGCTTTAACTTGTCGCATGTGTAAATGACTTTCTAAAACTGTTCAGGAAAGTGACTGTCCAACTCTGCTGTCTGTGTTGTCACTGCAACTGCAATGACTTACAACGGCAATGTACAAAAAATACTAGTAGGAAATGCTACGACAAACTTAACAGAGTCTTTGTTCTTTTTTAGTATAGAGTCCAAAATTGCGAAGCAGCAACAGTGTTGCCTAAAATCCAATTCAAAAACTGGTTTGTCTAAACAGCAATAGTTATAATTATATCGTTGGCTTCCTTAAGAAGTTCTTTGGCGGGTTGAAACAAAGAAATAATGCAATAATTACGAGTACAGTTCTCACAATCACAATCATATCCAAAGGCGTTTCTTCTGTAACAGTTTGAAGATTACTCACAACATAAAGAACAAAGAGAACTCTTGAACAATGCAGCGTTATGTCTTTAAGTCATTAGCCCTCTTTAACACCAGCAACTAAGTTAGGTTGGCAAGTCAATTCGGGCAGCACATTGCTGCGGGGTATAATTCGGAAAGTGTTGCTGTTGTTGACAACAACGGCGACAACACCCACCAAAATGAAAACACAACAGCAAAGCTGACAGCAGTCACAGTTTTGTCTCCTTCTCCTTCTCCTACTTCTTCTTTTAAAGCTCTTGGCTCATTTATCAACGCCAACGAAAGTTGACCCATTGTTAAATGTTGGCGGCGTGCAACGTCTGCCTCTTGATGCTACGCTGGATTTTTGCAGCAGCAACATCTGCTCCATTTTTTTTGGGTCAGCGTTTTGGCTAAACGTTAATAAACATAAATCTTTGCTTAATGCAATCCAACCGCAACAACAATTGGCATCATGCAGTGGCCACGAGGGGAGGGTGGAGGGGGGGAGGTGGTAAGCGTACCCAATTGCATAACTGTGGCATGCAAATGTTGCCGTTGCTGTAGTTGTTGTTGCTGCTGTTGCTTTTTTTTCATCTTTTTTTGCATATCGCATTTGTTTGTCCGTGTTACACATAAATTTTGCTCAGTTTGTTTGTTGTTTTTCGTTAATTGTTTGCATTTTTTCTTTCACTCAATTTGCATTTGGTTGCGGCATCGATTGCCAATTTGTTTATGGCCCCAAACGAGGTTGCATTCTCATGCAATTGCTAACCAAATAGAGGCCAAAATGGGGCTACAATTCACACGCTGATTCGATTCAGTTAATACATCATAAGGGATTAGCTTCCACAACTCCACAAAGTAGAAACTGGCAAGTTGCAGCAAATTGTGGCGCTATTTGACCATAAAAGTGGACATCCGAGCCAGGCCAACATCTTGTTTTGCTGCGGAACTCTCGCCAAAAGAAATGCTGTTTCCATTCCCCCAACAAAAACAGAGAGATAGAGAGAGAGAGAGCGAGAGAGAGATATTAAGCCAAGTTCCTTGTGCTGTCGCAGAAATGTAACACAAATAAATCTGCATATATTTCATGCTTGAAACTAGACGGATCTGGAGTCAAAGACAGGACGGGGTGTTAGCTCGTTAGCCGACCGATAAAGCAAAAATTGGTACTCGTCCAAACTCGGTCAGCTGGGCAGCATTTAATTGATGCAGCACAATGTTTTAAGTGTTGGCATTTTTGTTTTACTTTTTGTTTTTTTGGTTGAAACTCGTTTTGTGCCATGTTGTGCCGTCAACCCATTTCAATATTTTGCATTTGGCTTAAACCAATCGCTTGGCATACAAATCTGTGCCGCTTGCAGGCAGCAAAACAGTTAACTGACCGACGTCTGAGAGAATCAAAGACCAAATGGGGCCAACAGGTTTAACCAACAGCAGCACACGGAAACTTCTCTTCTCTTTTTATGTTCGATTGCATTTTTTCTCACTCATCTCTCTCGTTGTTTGCTTTTTTTTTTTTTTGTGTTACCTGTTAACGGTTGGCAATTGTCAGTTTGCACTTGGCCAATGCGAATGTGCAAATTGGCGCTTGGGGGCTCCATTGATGCGTGTAGAATGCGTGGAATTTTGTATACATCTATCTGTATAGAATTCATGCAGTAAAGAGAATGTTACATCGACTATGATGATTGAATCAAACAGCTGAGGCATTAACAATCAAATCAAATGCTCCATTAGCCACTCTGCCACTTGGTTGCTCCAACTGAGTCACAATTCCAAGCTGCCACCTCACCCAATTCACAGCTCTACAAATTACCATGAGAGATTCCCCAGAAGTCAAAAATCAAGCAGAAAAATAATAGGCAGGCATAACGAGAAATGATCTGAGGAGATATTTAAATTAGACTTTTGCTCTGAGATCTGAGTTTGTTCCACATTTACATGGGAGATTTATGCGTGGCTGCGTCGACAGCTTCTTCTTTTCTTCTGACGTTTCTTCTCTTGTCCATTTCCCCATTTCCCACTTCCATTCACTCAGATGTTTATTTATATATGTTGAATGTTATGTAAATGCCACAGATATATACACCTGCGATATGCGTGCCACAGTTCTGTCTTTCGGATTATGCAAAACACTTCTACGCACTTTTAAATTTATTTTTATTCCCTTAGTTGTGCGTATAGAAAAACACTATGGATCGCTTGACTTCAACTACATATTTGAGTTTTATGGGCGATGACTGATCCAATATTTACGCAAATTGAAATTTATAAATATGAGCAAATTCCTGAGCCAAAAGTATTCTTTTCGGGTTGGGCTCGGTTTGCTTTAGCGGATGTTGTGGGCGCTGCTTTAAATGTCAACGTCTCTGCTCTGTCTCCGACTCGGATAACCCATAAATGGCAGCTGGCAATTAGACGCAAAAAAGTTGCTTAGAGTCATGGAAATTGAGCTCTAATGCGGTTATTCTGATTAGAACAAAAGTCTCAATTAATAATTGTATGCTAGTTTGATTTTAAATTAGCATGTTCAAGCAATAAATGACCAAAAAGGAAAGTCCAAGGTCCAATTTTGATTCTCCAACAAACTATATGTTTCAACTACTATCTAAATTTCTACATATCTCAAAATATACTCAAATTTACTAAAACTTCAAATTCTACTTTTATTTGGACTTCTATTTTTACTTAAAACCATCTCAACTTACATTTTAATTTATTTTTCTACATCTAGTCATAGTTGTGCTTCGACTTCTACATTTTCTTAAATTTACTAAAATTATTTCTGTTTTTACATTTATTTTATCATTAACCACAACTACTTCCACTTTAACTACCCTTTAAAACGTTTTATAAATATTATGAGCACGACTATATGCTAGTTAAAGCATTTTCAGTGCAATTCTCAGAATTAACATAACAGGTAAGTTACAGATTATTAACATGGCAGGGTTCGAACCCTGTTATTTTTCAAACTGTAGTTCTAGTTATGTGATAGGTCGGCGACTCTATTAGCTGAGCCACTATTAGTTTTACTTGTTCTTATACTTTAATTAATTAATAATTGTGTTTTAATATTTGGATTCTTATTCTACGTAGTATTGTCTCCTTTGTACTTCAATTTTCACAATTGTATTTGTATTTAAATCTTCTTCTTGTTCTATTTTTACATCTTTTTCTACTGCTAATTTTTTATACAATTTTTTGAGCGACATTCTAAAAAGTTGTGTTTGTTGAATCTACTTGATATAATCATTTATAATGAATTTTAAGTAATTGCAAAATCCAAAATTAGCGAGATTTTACATAGAATTGAAAGTTCTGCTGTAAAGTTTTATTTTTTACTAAACTTATAGATAAAACCGTAAGATATACGTCATTCAACATGCTCAAAACCATTTCACAGAGTGTTTTCAGTCCAACTCTGATTTCAATGCCAACTTCATTAATAAACAAAGTCAAAGCTGGCAAAAAATATGACTTCAGAACTAATTAAGTTTAGGCATTTGAATTCCTAGACAAACTATAGTCAGGTTTATGCAATTAAAGCCAATTCATAGTTGTCATTAGTCAAATGGCACTCGTTCTCCAAGCTTCAAGCCAACCATTAGGCGGATTTTAAGAACTCGTACTGCCCGGATGTAAGGGGCAGGCAGCAGGCAGCAAACAGCGGTTGTGGCATTTGTCAACAGGTAACACAACAAACTTGTAAGACCACAACAACTGCAACAACAGCAGCAATTAAATTATGTAGAAGTTTGTTTATCAAGTTAAACGCTTTAAGTGAAGAGGAGTTTGTTTATAGAGAAAACCAAAAAGAAGTTTGCTGAGGTTAATTTGAACCTTTTATAGGTAAGATAACTACCTGATTTAATAAAGTTGTTCTCAAAGCAATTCCAATAGGATTATTTGGAAAGATAAACCAGTTTGAGTTTTAGAAAACCTTACAATGACAACTGACTTGAAATCACACGTTGATCAAGATATAAGACTCATTTTGACTGATTTTATGGTTTCACACTTTTAACTCCAAATTCATTTGAGCTTTTTCAAGCCAATTTTGCTATCAATTAACCTGATCTGTCAGCAGAAACACTCTTCTGACTCCATCTGAAGAAGCATTTGGATTGGGATTTGATGGGTGTGCGAATTGAGTCAGATTTGCGGCAAACTTCTTTGATCAAGATTCTTGTAGTGAGGCTGGAAGTATGTTAAATGTACATAACTACAGTGGAATGCAGTAGAATGTATGTATGAATATGCATGTAAGAACGCACTCTTGCTCTTCAGCAAAATGATTCAAGGTTAAGTTCCCATGTCGCCACAGATTGGCGTCGTCTTCGTTTTCATTTGCGTGAGGCAAGGGCAAAAGATGAAACGACGCCAGACTTTTGGGGTGCAGCTGCAGCAACGGCAACAAAAGGCTGCAAATTAAATAAATGGAAACGCATTCATTCATGCAACCGAACGTGGCGTCTGTGTGGTGCCAAGAACAGGTTCCGCTTCCAGTTGCTTCTCCATTTCCATTTCCATTTCCAACTGCAGCTCCATCCCATCTCATTTATTGCTCAGACGCACATGTGTTGCCACAACATGTTGCTTCATTAAATAAATAAGGAGTCCCAAAAGTAAAAAGCAACAACAACAAGAAGAACAAGAACGAAATGTGTCACTTACTTCAAGTTGGCATCGGATTACAACTTTGTGTGTTCGCTTCACACAGTGCTCGTCATCTTTTTATGACCACACACAAACACACATACGCAGATACTTAAATTGTTAACTCTGGTTCCCAACTCTATAATTTTGTTTAATTTTTAATTATGCACAGTAAAAAAACACTTTATGATGCGTACAAACTGTGATAAAAAAAAATGAAGTTCTGGTTCGCCAGCTGTAGCAGACTGTAATAAAAAGTATATAAATAATAAAAAAAAATATTTATAAATGGAAATGGAAAAAACCTGTTGCGTGGGATATGTGTGTATTTGAAATTTTGTCGCCGTTATGTGGCATGCAACAATTTAGCATGCACCATTTGTTGGCTGTCAGGCTACTTGGCCTGGCCAAGACAGTTGCCATTGCCGTTGCAGTTGCAAATTGCGGTTGCATTCATGACTCATGACCCAACAGTCTGTTTTGTTTGTTCCCCACATTTTGTGGTTTGGTCCAGTCAACTGCAGAAATGCCAAAAGAGTGTAAACCAAATATTGGCTTTCGTGGCTTTTTTTTAGGCAAATAGTCTGCCGTTGGCATTAAGTCATCGTGTCGCAGTCGCAGTCTGACAATTGTTTACTATTTGAAAGCCTTTTTGCAACCGGTTCACATTCAAATATTGCCAATGTGCGAGTAGAACCCATAAAACAATGAACGCCCAACGACTTCTACAAATAATGCAATACAATGGCATCTAAACGACGACTGAGCTTAGCTCTACCTACAACAACCTGCTTGACTTTAAAGATCTATAAATTATATATATACCCTGTAAAAGTTGGCAATAAACAGCAAGCAACTGTAGCAAAAATTATATATTTTTTTAAACTATTTCTTAAGCTTGCGTAACATCAAGTCGAGCTTTAAATACTAGCTCAGTTTTTTAGTCAGTTTTCCGCTTATCTGCGACTTCTGATTGCCTTTTTGAGGCGTCAGCTGTGTCTCACTTTTATTTCACAATAAATTAAGAAAAAACAGCAAATACTGTTATAGTAAACCAAGCTAAGAACAATTTGCCAACTCCAATTTTTTGGGCAAGAAAATGTTGTCTGGCCAATATTTTTTTGGGCATGCCACGAAGCAAACAGAGCAACAACTGATGGTATGTATGTCTATATACATATATATATTTATATATATGTATGTGTATGTATGCTTTGTAATTGTATACCAAAGGTCAGCAACTATTTGCATTGCATTTGCAAACAGACAGATAGACAGACAAACCGACAAGGGAGTTCATTTGCCGACAGAAGCTGGCGACAACAGCAACAAATAATCATAATAATTTAGGTTTGAAATTGACATTTGAGATCATGTTAATAATATGTTGCAAAATATTGGTCAAAGTGTTTAAATTTGTGTTTGTTTTCTGTCTAGACGTGCAGTTTAAATTTGTTTATATTCGTATGCTGTTGCTGTTTGGCTTGTAAATTATGCCAAAAGGCCAACATGACAATATGCCACTTAAAGTTGCCAATTTGTGAGCTGGCCAAATGCAATTATTGAGCCAAATAAGCTTGGGCAACCAACTGGTATTATTTAATACAAGGTTTGCCAAAGCAACAACTAATATATTACGTATACGCAATATTGAAAGACTGCAAGGACAAAGGCAATTACGACATGTTGCTGTTGTTATTGTTATTATTTTATTATTGTTTCTGCTTAACTATTATAGAAAGTCAGTGAGCTGCTGCAATGCTGGCCAAGTTCAGAGTTCAATCGAAGTCAAGATAAGAGCAACAGCAAAAGAAAAGCTGAATGAGAGAAGCGTGTCGACAGCCCAGGGGATTGCTGGCGGGGATGGGAGTGAACAGGAAAGTTACTGGGCAAAATTTGTATTGTAACTTTTTGGGCAATGAACCTGCAGACAACAACAACAGCAATGGCAGCAACAATATTGCATTAAATAATCATAAATAACAATGTTGCAGTTACAGCACAGATACAAGTTGCTGTTGCCGTTGTGGATGTTGCTGTTGCCCATCGACCCGCCGGCAACTTGCACTTTTCTTTTGTTTTCGCCGAGCATTGTAGAAAGTGCATGACGCATGGGCTTGAGGTTTTTTGTGGGGGTGCCAGCAACAGCAACAGCAATAGTAACAGCAACAGCAACAGCAGCAGCTGCTTGGCAATGTTTAATTGAGGCAACTTGCAACAGTCTGGCAAACTCACGAGCCTGACAGCTGACGTCGTTGGTCGTGAGAAATGAAATCAATTGAGCTGGCATCGTCTGTCGTCTGTCGACTGTTGTTGTTGTTGTCGTTGTTGTTGCAGTTGCATTTGCATTTGCATTTACACTTTTTGTTGCCGTTAAACGAACTCGAAATGCATTTGTCTGGGCTTAATTAATCAGTGCAACATTGCAACACATTTGAAAGTCAAAGTTTGCTCCGACGCGGTCAACAAACAATTGAGTTGCCGTTGTTAACACGCCCGTCTCAGAGTCAGCGCGTGTTTGGTCCTCGACTTGACGTTTAATTGGCATTAATTACCTGTGTGTACTTTGTGGCCAAATCGCTTCGACTGACAGCAACAACTTTCACTGTCGCCTACGCCAAAAGTGGCAACAGATAGAGAGGGAGACAGAGACAGAGACACAGATACGGACACAGATAGAGATAGAGAGTGAAACCTCAATTGACAATTTCAATTGCGGTAGCGGTAGCGGCAATATTGAAGAGATGTTGTTGCTTATCGCTTTATCTAACGGTCGCTGACAGCTCCCTCCCCCTTCTTCACTCCCACTCTCCCCTCTCATTATCATTTTGACAGCTCGCTTTTGCAATCGCCATCGCAACTTTTGCGCGCGTTTTTCCAGCGGTTTTTGTCGCGACGCGTTTCTCACGCACTGTAAAACGGAGCGTTATACTTTTTTCGTTGTTTTTTTCTCTCTATTTTTTTTTTTGTCATATTTTTTGTGCAATTTGCTTTAATGCACTTTTAATGCAGACAACAATAACAGTAACCGACTGAGATGCTGCTGTCAGTTTATGGCATTAAATGTGAGTGACATTTTTCTTCATTAAATTCAACACATTGTCAACAGCTTTTGTTTAGCATCAGAGTCTCACCCTTTATTTCCTCCCTCAAAGCAAGTGCAATTATTCAGTTTGTCAATCAAGCGAATGCTGCAAGACAGCGGCAACTGGTGCATATATAACATGCAACTTGCATCACTTGAATATCCAACAGTTTAGCACCTAATCTTTAGCTGACTTAATTGATCGTTTGTTCTGCCTCATAAATGTTGCCACAAATTGGTTCTTGTCGCCTACAACATGTTGTTAGTGTGCCACGTGTGCAACATTCGCAATGACATGCCACACAGAGATATTTTTGGAGAAAATTAAAATACATTTCCGAACAGCAAAGAAAGCAGATGGAAAACAATCAAAAAAAAACTAAGACGGTTAACGAGATAAATTTGTCTTGCTTTGTTTTGTTTTGCTCTAGAGTGTAATTTTGTTAGAAATGGAAAGTTTTATTGTTGTCGTCGCTCATTCCAAACATAAAACAAAAATCTCTCAGACTAAACGTTGCAATGCAGCTGCCATTTGTTATTTCGCCTCTATTTCTGTACATTCTCTAAATCTGAAAATCTTTTCAATTGTCTTCAGCAACCGTTTAGTGGGAGTAGCATTTACAAATGGAGACAACTATAGACACTTGAACCTATTAAGGTAATTATAATTAGATTTTACATTTATTTCATATGTTGGCACGCAGTTTTTCATGATCTCTTATACCCAATGGAATTTTGTTTACTTCACAGCGACCATTTTTATACCCTTATTATTATCATTTGTTAAGAATTGTTTAGGTAAATAGATTAAGAAAGCGTTTCCCCCAAAAACGACTGGTTTTATGCAGAACTTAATATGATTTGTAGAGATTCAAATCTTTAAAAATTATTATTTTGGTTAAGCAGAAGAAATAGAACTGTAGCTATTTATTATATATATAAGCCATCTGAAAGGGTATTTCATTTAAGACATTTTCGAAGGTATAATTATCTCTTATTAATTTCTGTAATGGACAATCTCAAGTATTACATCAGAAACTATCATTAAATGATTAAAAACACAATTTATGATGTTAAATAAAGAGCTCAGTAATTCGTTGGGAGATTGTAAATGATTTTTAAAAAATCAAGATAATCTATTTAATGTGAAACGCATTAAAGTCATTATTTAATTAAAATGTTTTCTTATCAATCGAACATTTATTTTCTTTCTAATTTCACTTTTCAGTTAAAAGAGTCTTCCTTTTCCTATCCCTTTAGTTAAGTGCGTTGATTGTCATTTTGAGGCGCTGCACATATTGTTTAATATGTGGCAAATTAAGGTATTCAATTGAATATGCTACTAACGAGTTGTGTGTGGGGCTTCAACAGTTGCCAAGCTGTATTTACAAGCTGTTGCCGTCGATTGCCAGTTGGCAATGCTTCCCGGTATTGCGACACGGGGCAGCCCGTGAGAGTTGCCCCTCCACTTTCCCCTTTACCCCCTCGCTTCTCACCTGCCACACACATACAGACAGACAGACAGACAGACAGAAACACATTGTTAGTGGCAGTCGCATCGAATTACAAGTGTTTTACATGCCAGAGCCTGACAGCTATTCAATTGCATTCGCAGCTTTCAGTTGCACTTACAAATTACACAGTAGAGAGGTAAAGTGGGCGCTATGGGCGTGACCGGCAACCAAATGGCCATGTTGCATGCCAAGCAACACGTTGCAACGTGGCGATGTGGCGACGTTTCGCGGTTACGCATTTTTGCATTCTGTGTGAATTTCTATAGAAAATTATGCACTCATACCAATAAAGAAAAACGTTTTTCTTACCTGTTTCAACTTTGTTCCTGGCACGTTTTGTTGCTCGTTTAGGTTTTTATTGTTTGCCTGAAAAAATATGAAGCAATGCAAAAAGCAACATTAATTTGATTGTTGTCAAAAACAATTGCAATAACAACAACTACAACTACAACTACAAGTACATACTATACAGTTCAATGGCCCCAAGGGGCGCATGCAATTTCAATATTTTTTTTTGCTTTTTGGCTCGCAAATCGAATTACCAAATGTTAAATCCGTGCCTTTTGCCGCCCGCAACATTGTGGCGGCGCCAAGATTCAAGCAATGACCCGAATTCGATGCACGTTGCGCTCGTATTTCTCTTCCTCCCCCTCCTCCACCCTTTCCCTGTCTACGTTTTTAAGCCAGGCCAAGCGTGGTTCAGACATCGAGGTGTTGGCATTTACAATGCATTTTTAATCGAACTTAAAGCTTTATTGTATTGTCACTCTCACAAGCTGTTGATCAAGTTGCAGCCAGTTTTATGCACTTGAACACTTGGCTTTTTATGCCTTTCAATGCGCACTAAAAAATAGAAGCGTTTATCAAGGTTAACGTGCCAAGTACCAACTGGTAAGTGGTTTGCTTTTACCACTTTTAATCGCTAAACCGGCCAAGGTGTACACTTGTTCTTGTGACCCAACCAACGGGCTATTCATTGGCAACTCGCATATTTAAATGATATTTTCATATCAATTGCAGTCAACAATTTATGGTCAGAGTTAGTATAAATCGAGTGTCATTAGCAATATTTACATAATTTGCACTTTAAAAAAAAAATACAATTAAATGTCATTTATATGACATGTTTATGTACGCAGATAGTAGGGTGTACTTCGATTTATGACTGGAATAATTGGACAATTAGACAAAACGGCTGAGCTCACGTAAGTTGGCTTGAATGCAAGATTAATAATTTGTGTCTTTATAAAATCTTATCGTTTGTTAAATCTTATAATAAATTCTAGAGTATTGATCACATCTAAAAGACTACTAAAAGCCAAAATGTTTGATTTCAAAAATTAAAAAAGGTGGTTTTGGTAAAAGTTACATAAAAAAAAGTTCATTTTCTTGACAAATTTATTTAAAAAACAGTGGTTCTGCCACAGTTTTGCAATCTCACTCAACTACTCAACTACTTACATTAAATGCTATCCAGGTTTTATCAAATGCAGTGCAGAACTCGCACTGAAATTAACCCTGTTCTACAGCAGCATTGAAAGCGCAGTCAGCAAACGCAGATAAATATGTAGATCAGAGATCAGGAAACAGGGGCTGGAGCGGAAAGTTGGTCGTGTGGTGCATAGCTAAACTCTAGTTGGTTACGGTGGTGCTGTGGCTGCTGCTGCTGCTGCTGACAACTGTTTAATTAACAGAAATTCCATTTGGACGGCTGTTGGAGTTGATCATTAGCATCAAGAGTGACAGCCAAGCGAGTGGGCCGAGTTAGCAAGAGGAGAGCAGAGACATGGAATATGGTAAGAACTGGATTTGGTATTGAAATCAGTCATATGTAATTAATTGTTTGGCATTTTCTATGGCTATCGTGTACAGTTAATGACCCTGGAGGGGGTGCTTTGTAATCCGTTTTCGTATTGAAATTGCTTTTGTGGTTGGCTTAAATGTGCGTTTGTTGGCGAGAACTTTAAAAATGGGGGCCAACAGTCAAATTGAGATTTGAATCAAGAAGAATAACAATTTAAGTTGCTTGCATCGCATGTTCAGGAAGTTTCTATTGCTACCATTTGTGGATTCAACAGAATTTCAACAGATCCAAATGAAGTAAGTGAACCCGCCTCAGTCTAAGGCGGTGGGGGATGGGGAGGGGGAGGGGTAGAAGGTGATAATAAAGCAAACACTGAAGGTCATTACCGGAAAAACGGGTTTCTCTTGTCTACAGCATTCAAGTGAGTAAGCAATTGGCATTAAAATACCGTTGGGATTATGGCACTGAATATGCATGGGCGTTCGCCTTAATAGCCAACACTAAATGCCGCCAGTTGCCAAGTTGCCAAGCTGCCAGGTTGCCAGTTACTAACCGATGCGTCGTTCAAAACTGGCTGCTTGCAACAACTGCAACAACATCTGCATTAACATCTGCATAAATTATGCAGCCAGAGTCATTTTGCAAGTTGTCATTTGTTGGCATAGACAAAGACAGAAGACGACAACAACGTTGAAGTTATTCATAATGATCATGATGATGATGATGAAGGAGATACATCGTCAAGTGGCAGGCCAACGTCTCCACAAGTGGCTACAGAATTGATTTAATTTTGTGGCAAGAACTTTTAGCCTGTCATATTAGCGACTAACGAACTTTACATATTTATAATAGACTTGACGTGCAAATACAAACAGTTTAACATTCTGTTAACATTGACACAAGTTTTGGAACATATTTTAAAAATCTCTTAAGTTAATTTTTAATTTCTAAACTTATTTTATATCAAAATAGCTTTAATATATTTGACATAGTCATCGTTAAAAAATCATTTTAATAGATGTATAATTTCGAAATTCAATTTACTCAACATTTTGTTAACAGAGCAGTCACTGTGTTAAATTCATAATATATTTCATTTCACTCCTCAATTTCTATGATGTCTTTAAGCCCATAAACATTTGACATAATTTGTAGCCTATTGCTAAGCAAATTCTTTACACTCGCAACTTCTTCTGCTGCTTGTAACTGTAGTTGACATCAATGGGCTAAGAGGCAGCAGCTACTCAGAAACCGGTTAAACATTTCTAATGCGTACGCTTGTACATTATGATTGGCTTTTATGATTGGTTATTTATGCGCAGTCAATGACACAATCCCCCAAAAGCCCAAATGACTTTGATGCTGTTGTTGCTGTTGTTGTTGGCTTAAACCAAGGCTAATGCCGTTCTTTTCTAACCGTTAACTAAACTGACAAATGCACCACTCGAAATGCAGATACTCGTCGGCTGGCCACGTTGAACAGACTGCAACTTTCTACGAGTACAAGAAAACGCAAAGAGAAAAATAAAACAAGTTGAGTGGCATCATTTGCTTTTTGTAGCATGTCTACGCCCAAGAGTCCAAGTCCGAGTTGGCGTCGAAGTCGTAGTCGGAGTCGCTCCTCAATTGAATGCTTCAATGGAGCAGAAAACGCTTGGTAGCAAAAGCGTTGCTGCAACATGCCTCTCGTGTGTCAACCCGCCGTTGATTTGCTGCAAATGTCACTGCAAATGAAGCTCAAGTTAATTTGCTCAAGCATTGACATTGCCTCGCCTTTCAAGTTGCAACGCGCAACTGCTGGGGGCATGATCATTTCCACTTGAGCGCAACGCATCTTAATTTATGCATTAATTTTAGTTGATAACTTACAAAGTTAAAAGCGCGACTTAATTGCGCATAGAGTCAAAGCAAATTGCTATTTAGCCGGACAATTAATTTGTCAAAAATTAATGGACAGCTTTGGACTTTGGAGGCTGTGCAACAAGTGCCGCAGCTGCTTTGCCGCGGGGCGACTTTGCGACTTTGGACTCGATTGCAGGTGTCGCAACTTTCACCTTGACCGGTTGCAAAGCACACACAACACCAAATGTCTGCAGTGTCTGTCCTTATTGCAATGGCCAGAAGTGTAGGCCAAAATACTTATAATGTTTCAAAGACAACAATAAACCAAACTTGAAGCGTCTCATCACATTTGTGAGCCAAAACAAAGAACTTCCCTTCACAAAATACGAGCCAAATTCACGCTGCTTATTTGCATTTCAAAGCTCGGCAAATTAAACAAAAACTCAGCATTTTTGTAGTTAATTAGCAGGAACGCGTCTTGAGCATAACAAATAATCAAAAGGCATAGAAATACGAAAGACGAAATCTGTTCTCACCGCATGAAAAGGCTGACCAAATATTGTAAAATTATTATTGATCGAAAGTTGAACGAACTGAACGGTCGTGATTATCAAATGTGGTATGGCAAATGCTTTTCAGCTCGCAAATAAATAGAATTAAACACTATTTGGCAAAGAGAGTAAGAAAAGAAGAGGCAGACAGCTTCAATCCATAACAAATTAATTTATTAACACACACATTCTCTGATTTTTAAATAATGAAATTTGACAGGTAGCTGAAAAACTCATTTACACTCTAGATGAATCTTGTTAACGAAACTTTTAGGAGGTTTTGAGTACTGGACAAGCACAATTCTTAGAAGATGACAGCTTCTTCGATATTGTTATCTATAAATGTTTCTATTTAATTCGACAGCTTGGGTTAACTTTAAGATAAAGCTGCTAAGATTGAATGATTAACTAAATACTTAAGATACTTGAACTATATTAAACAGCAGCAGAGAAATATTTGTACCCAAAGATAACCCTTCTCAGTTATTACATCTAACAAAGCATTGCAACACAGCGAATATTATAAAAGACTGTGAGATGGTATAACGTCTAACGGCGACAAACTGAACGTATACTTGTTACGCTCACTGTGCGTGGCAATGGCATAGTTAGCATAGCTTCCAGTATACGAGTATGTAGATTGCATGGGGCAGATACAAAGTACAGCTGAAGCTACAACTGGCCACCTCAGCAGCTTCAACTTAATTACGCGCCTGCACATAAAAAAAGCAAAAGTAGCGTTATGTTTCAGTTTCATTGGCAGTCAAGCATGACGAACAGTGGAGGGGGAGACAGTCAGCTGCTAGAGGCATCTAAGAAACTCGACTCTTCCCCTGCAGATAAAAATATATACGTATTTTTAATATTTGAAATTAAATTAATGCTTTTCCCCAGATTAAAGGTTAAAGTTGTTGTGTTATATGGGCAACTGTAGAGTGCTGAAGTTTCCTTCGCTTTATGACACTGCCAAATTGAGTTGTGCCTTTTGTTGTGGATGCCACATAAATCAAAAGACAGCGCATACCGTTAGACATGTGTGGCAACCAAATGCATATAGGCAAAGGCATATTTCCCCCTGTTCCAAATTTCGCCCGCCTAATCAAAGCGCTTTTGTTGAGTGAAAATTTTCAATGCCGCCAGCATGAAAATGCATTTTCATTTTCTAAGCGACGAAGAATGTGGTGTAAGACTTAGAGAGAGATAAAGAGTGAGTGGGGGAAGCTCCCCTTGAATGCGCAGCAACTTCCCCATTTATGCACTTCCCAAACATCAGCTCGAGCCGTGAATGAAACCATTTTCCATATAAATATATATATAATTAGACTTATAACATTATGTATCTGTATCTGCATCTGTATCTGTATCTGCTTATGCACCCCTTGTGTTTATTATTAGTCCCCCTTTTCACTGGCCACCTCTCCCCTTAAGTGATCAGTTCCGTTTGCTGTTGCAGCGCACATCGATGCTGTGCGAGATACAGATACAGCTACAGCTACAGTTTATAGATACTGATTAAGTACTTGTAACTGAAAGTGCGACAGCAACTAGGAGACAATTGCATAATAGGAATTGCATGTGGAAAGTGATGTCACCTTGTGAGCAAAACTAGACACTTTTCAAGCCGGAAAAGTTCACCTAATTGTGATTGACTGCATCCTGGTTGCATTCTTTTAATAAACTTGTTTGACAACAGGAAGATAAGCTACGAGAAGAAATGCAATGTAGATTTGAAAAGGAATAATTGTAGAATCTTTAAACTGCGACGTTTTTTATTCAATTCAAATGTGTTACAGGCTTTTTAATCTTGAATATTACACTCCTTTGAGAGATCTTTAGATGTGCGTATCTTTTGTATATACTTTTTTTAAATTTAATTAAATTATTTTTTAAATTTTTACAACTAATAACATGTCTTTAAACAATACCTAATTGTAGTGAAGCACAATCAACTTTAACAATATTTAATTGCAATTGTCTCTCTCAAATTTCCATACTCATATAAAAACATTGAACTCTCTTTCAATTTCATGGGCTTTGGGTTTGAATGGATATGATATAAGTGTAGACAATGTGCATCCATCGTTCAATGCCATTGCTTTCACCACAAGTGCGGTGCTTAACATTGACTTAGCAGGCGTTTAACATTGAATTAACAGCGCCCACGTTTTCAGCTCCTCTGACCACGCAGCATACATTTTCGACCTTAGCCTTGGTAAAAGCCAAACACAACCACAAAAAATAAACAGTTCGCATGCAAAAGAAAAACAATATAATAATATTATTAGCTATTTGCCAGGGGCAAGATAAAAGCTCAGACGGCGGCTAATGTGACTCGATATTACGGATAGATTATGCTTCTTTTTTCATAGCGAGCGCAATACATTCGTATCTATGTTTAAAGATTTGTATCTTTGAGCGCTCCTTGACCTCATAGTATGGCAAAATGTGCCGTTGTCTATTTTGGAGCTACTGCGGCAGCCGGCAACTTGATGTCTTTCGATATCGGCTCGTCTTTGGGCATTAGCTTAGCTGTACAAACCGGTCAAGAGCGAGGCATAAACAAAATACATTTATGGCCGTATTGTTCAGCTTTTGTTACCGCAAAAAGCGCCGTTGGTCAGTAGTCATGGCTATAACTGAGGCAGACTGAGTTAGAGGTGTTGCCAAGATCGCTTAAAATGCAAAACATTTGGCCTGAACTTTAAGCATCGACCATTGGCTGCTCATCGACAATATTATGATGACGATGATGATGATAATGATGATGATAATGTTGTATGTATGTTGTATATTATGGGCTTGTGAAATTCCACATATGATGAACTTTAGCAAAAGCCTTCCCCTTGAATGTGCATTGTTTATT
Source organism: Drosophila innubila (assembly GCF_004354385.1). Lineage (NCBI taxonomy): Eukaryota > Metazoa > Arthropoda > Insecta > Diptera > Drosophilidae > Drosophila > Drosophila innubila. Next base: position 8,411,221 of record NW_022995380.1, read on the forward strand.
TGCTTGCATGTCTGCTTCAACAGCAAATATTTTGATTGTTTGGCCTTTTGGCAGTGGGAGCAACACACGGGCACATAACGAGTAGATGCCACGCACGCATGCAACACTCTGCATAAACAACAAATCAATCAAGCGAAGCGACGAGACGCGTCGCCATTACATGACCATGCCCCCAGCCCATTTGGCGCCAAGGAGCCGACTTAAATGCGATATGTAAGAGAATGTTGTTGGTAGTTCTATAAGTGCATAATTATATCTGATAGCCTGGTTGATAAGACCTGGGCCATTAGAGGGCAAGCGCATTAAAGTGTAATAAGCGCGGAAGGCGCAGGCATTACAAAAATTATTATAATATGTGTGTGTAGCGCATCCGTGAGATGCAGATGCAGACGCACATGCAGATACATGTTGCTGTTGAGCTGCTGTTCAGTTGAGTTCAGTTGCCTCACGCATTGAAAACATTCAAGTGCTTAGCTGGATCTGCATAAGTGAACGACACGTAATAGATACGCAAGCGTACAGCTTCGCGATGCATGTATCTGTATCTATTATGTGCAAGTATCTGCAAGAACGCAAAACGTCACTGGTCGTCACGGGGTCGTTCATCTTGATGGGAGCGTGGAAGCGATTTGATGACTGACTGCCTGTAATGCGGAAAGCGCGTAGCACGCAAAATGTATTTTTAAGATACATTTGCTGCAGAACCGTCGTTCTCTCTTTCTACCAAACTCTCATACAATAGCTCGTATTCAGTTTGGCGATCTCAGCTTGGCATAATTTCAAATAAAACTCGTCAGTCAGTCTGCTCGTGTACTCACAATATTTTCATAATAATGAGCAGGAAGTTTGAGAAGTGAAAAAAAAAAACCAAAATCGGCTTATGGCATTATACGTCAGTCAGTGTTATGTGAATGGCAGACAGAGAGACGGACAGTTCGACAACCATTTTAACTGAGATACTTTAGCGATAATTAAAAGCGAAACTGTTACAAAGTACTCGTAATTCGTAATTCTCCAAACATGTGTGACAATTGCATAATGTGTCTGCATTTGGTCTTTAAGTGTATCAATTACAATTTACACTAATTGCAACAAATCTTTTTCGATTGCAATCGTGCGTTTAATTGAATTTGGAAACTTAATTAAATTACATAGTTTTAATGAATTTATAGGTGTTGCAAATGCAACATACACATAAGATAACTAACGAATAATCGAATTTACCATGCTTCGTGCTGTGGCAAACGGAAGCTAAATCTAACCATTAAATCTTTTCATAATATGCATAAATACAAGTCTTTATTCACTGCGGAAGTCGGCTCAAAATTGGTTACCTGTGACCAGTGAACAGTTTGCAGTCAAACAAACTAGTTTCCAATGTAAATTATTTAATTGAACAAAATTGTAATTGTGCTTAATTGTTGCGCAAACCGACCAGATACAGCCTGACTCAATCTAGAGATTTGTCTATGTTTATTTTTTCATCATTCATAATTGACTTTGGCAGCTTGTGAGAAAAACCAATAGGCAATCGGACATGTGGGCATTGGTCATGTCATACAATCTACAAACCGGCTCTGACTCAGCGGAAAGGGCTCAAAAAGCAGGCAATGCAACCTGAAATTGGCAAACAAGTTTTCAACTGCATTTGCGATTATATTTTCACGATTTTCACAATGATTCGGCTTGTGGTAAACTATCAATAAAATCCAAGAATATAAAAACACGTTTTCTATTTATAAGAATAAAATATATTGATCTAATTGGGCTTTCTAAGTTTTCTCCAAACCTTGCAATGAATTTTGGAACAATATTAAATTTTTAAATAATTTATACATTAACAATTATTCTATGAGCAGGATTATAGCCATATTCATAGCCGGCTTAAGGCTGACATGGGGGGCGAGGCATTGCACAATTTGGGATTACACAATCTCCAACTCCATCCACACCCACACATTCAAGCAGCTCACATATTCAGCTGCAATGAGTACTTTCAAATTGTTTTCACTTGCCACAAGTTGCACTAGGAAATCAGGCCTGAAGCTAATCGTATTGCAAAATCGTTAAGATGCAAATCAAAGCTGTAGAATGCGCTTAGATGCGCTGTAAAAAGTCTAAGAATTATCTGAGGTAAATTTGGAAAGCAGCGACGAAAACGTTGCATGTGCTGCACGTGTTGCATGAATCATTCAATCGATTCGAAAGGAGTCACTAAATCATGAGTGGACGGACGAACGCTGTTCGATTTAAAGTTGGAAATTACTGGCAGACTTAGGCGAAAGGAACGTGACTATGAAGGATTTACACATGTCTATAAATTGCAACCAGAAGGGGCATGCAGCATGAAGCGTTGGCGGCAATGGCAATCGAGCAACCACAACAACAATTTACAGCAAATCGCCATAACAAAAAACAAAGCAAATGCTGGCAATCAACGTTGTTTTTCTTTTTGATTGAGCGAATTTATTTATGTTGTCCGTCCGTCCATCTATCGTTGTATTGCTCTTTTGTCGGCTTTGCAAAATCGTGGCTTGTAATTATTGGCCATTATTATTAGGTCCAAATGCGCAAGCCGTTCACCAAACAGCCGGAACTGTATCATCGGACAACTTAGCCAACTTGAACGTAACAAGGAAACTGGCAACGTCTTTGTTCACGCTTCAATAAGTTAATAATCAATGTTGCGCATTGTTTTGCCAATCATGCGAGTAACACTGCAACAAGTGTAAAATAAATTCAATTAGAAAAAACCTAGCCGTCTACAGACTAACCGCAGAATTAAGCCAAGTCTTAATCCAGTTGCAAGACAATTTAGCAATACCCTACAAACAACAACTAATGTCGACAACAACAACTAATAGCTGATCGATTGAAATTCTAGTGAAAAATCAATTGACAACTGATAGAGCGAGCGAGAGAGGGAGACAGAGATAGCGCATTAGATAGAGAGAATAAACCAGTTGACGACTCATCGAAATTGTGGCGAAAATTATAATGAGCAAGTTGGAGACAAGTTTCAATGTGTGAAAAAAACAACGATGAAATCATGCAGACAGACCCCAAGACCAAAATTCAAGGTTACGAGCTTTTTCGTAAATACCAGACCAAAAAAGCTGGCCCCGTTGAGTTGTCATTTAATAGCCAGGCTCAAAGTGATTTTGCAATTAGCCAACACCAGCAACAAATACGAGTACATTTAAAACAATGCAGCTAAATAAGAAGCTAAGTAAACAAATAAAGTGTACGCTTAAATACCCTATAACGAAATATGTCAGCTATAAGTAGTTTTCTTTAGCACAATATTAATTATATTAACGATTTTTCGCAAGATTGAGAGTGCAACGGATATTTATAAAATACAGAAATTAAGTACAATAAAAGAGAAAATACATACTCAATTTGGCAATTTAGTGACTTTATATTAATTTTATTTGTATTATTCACCAAGAGTTCAGCTACAATTGTATACATTCTGATACTTCCACCCACATTACAGGGTATCAAAACTGAAAGTGATTTTTTAGGGTCAGCCATGCAAGACAATAGCAGCAACAATACATGCAGCTTTTTAGGTGTTTTATCTACTAAAGTGCAGGTAATAAACTTTACGTAAGTGGCCAACATCTATGCATGAAAGTGTTTCACCATGGAACAAAACCACAATATTTCACATAAATGTTATTTATGACAATTTATTGTTGTTGTCGATCAAAACAAAATTCGTTGACCCACATGTCATTTTTTTGTGGCCATTAGGCAGCCATTAAAGTGAGCCAAGATCGAGAAGAAGATTGAACCCAGGGGCGTTGAATTTGATAGCTCAAATTGTTGTAGATCGTCAGGCATTTCCATATGCAGCTTGAGGCGCGTTAGAAGCGTTTTACTGTTCTTCTTGATTGACATGCCAAGATTGTATCTGCATCTGTGTCTGTAACTGAATGTATCTGCATGCGTTGCCCCAACCACATTTACAGTTGTGTGACGGCCTGGCTTTTCTCAATAGGCTCATTGTAATGGCTGCCTCTGTGGCAATATGGCAGCAGCGACTTTTCTTCCGCTTTTAACGGTTCATAATTGAAATTATAATTCAATTTATAAGTTGCCCCCTCACAACTGCTTTTGTTTGCCACACTTTGCTTTTCAATTATATTCAATGCACATTAGAAAATGTCTGGTCGGCTCGAAAGTGTTGCTACGAGTGAAAGATGCAATCACAGATTCAGCTACAATTGTATCTGTATCTGTATCTGTACCTCTATCCGTAACTGACTGGCGTGCTTGACTTTGCGCCTGCTCAAATGTTAATATAAATTCGATTTGATTGTGAGATATTTTTGTTTGTTTTTTTTTTCTGGTTTACTTATTGTTTAATATTAAATTTCATGCACCCAGACATATATTAAAGTATTGTAAATAAATGGAGAAAAAAACGTAAAGAAAACAAATGAAATTATTTTACAATGGCGTCTCTTGCAATTAAGAACGCTTTCATTTTTCACTTTTCTTCCGATGTCTGTGCATTTTCTCATTCAAACCGAAATACGTAAAAACTTTTACTGAATATAATTGAATTAACATCAGCACACGAACCAATACAGTTAAAGATACAGATTCAGGTACAGATACAGTTGAGATACAGATAAATTCATGCACTTTATGCACGCAGATCTAAGCTCGAATATAAAAAGTGTTATAAAAGCATTGAAAATTCAATTTATCAACACAATTTCCACTGATAATTTTCCAGTTTTAATTAAATCTTTGCCCCAATCCCCCCAAACAACTTTGAAAAATTGTTCAACTAATTAAAGAGACAAGCAATTCTTCTTTTTGTGTGTCCCCATGTTTCACTCAAAAATCTTCAAGTGTGCGAGCTGTATTCAAAAATAGAAACGAAACTGAAATTTTTGGGGTCGTCTTGATATATTTTAAGTGTTTTTATGTGGCAAACAGAAGGGAATCAATGCACTTGAGAGTTTTCCATTTGGGAAGCCAAGAGTCGCATAAATTTTCAAGTTGCAGCTCCAACTGATAAGCTGCAATACAATCGCAGAGTTAATAATAATGAGGGTCACTCCGAAGCTACTTGCAAATGCTTCTTGCTCCAATGCGTGGCGTGTTTGCCTCAATTATTTACAATTTCATATTGATTTGTAGTCAGCGCCCCTTTTTCTTTTTTGGGTGTGGTACGAGGAGGGAGGGGCTACTTCAATTATCAGTCGAGGCATAATTGAGTGCAGGCACCGCTTTGACCTCGTCTCAGAGCTGATGTAACAGCAACGGACCAACGCATCCGCGGGTGTTTAATACCCCGCACGCGTTTTGCATGCGTTTAAAACCGCTTACGCAAGAGTCGCAAGGTGCGGTCGATAGAAAGTGTCGCTTGTCGATTCATGCGACACATTTTTGGCATAAATAAAGTAATTAAGTTAAATATTATGTGGGTAGAAAATGTTTAAATATTGAAACAACAACTCCAGCAATTTTCCTCTTAACCCGATTTGTTTATATCTTTTTATGGCATATTCTCGTATCTATTTATCTATCTGCCACTTCATACGACGATGGGCAAGAGCTTAAAATATTTTGATTAATTTGCAGTCGCCTTTTGTTGTCTTTCTTTTGATTGTTTTTTCTCGACAGTTAATTGTTATGCGTTTTTAATGCCACTTTGTTACAATGAAAGCCCAAAGGTGTCTCTTATATAAGTCATGTGTATACTTTTTTTGATATATATAAGTTTGTTTATATACGTTAAGTTAATCACATGTCTGCATTGCGCACTTCACCGTTTTGCTGCGTTTTGGAATTTTGCCTTTTGTTTGAATTTTGATTTTAACGCTAATTTTATTTTATTTTTTGTTGCTTTTGCAAAAAAACAAAAAAGATAACGAAAATAAAAAGAAAACTTTCTCCTTGGCTTGTCGTGCAAACTTGACGCACAAAAAGCAACAGCAAAAAAATCAAAAAAAAAGAAAGAAAATAATAAAAAAGGAATGTACAAAAAGCAGATGATTTACAGCACAAATAATGAAATGGTCATTGTTGGCTTTGAGTTATTTGCAGAAGACAAACAGCAACAACAACAAGTGTCAGACGGGAAATTGAACTTTGTTAGAAAGAGTATGTACGTGTGTGTGTGTGCATGTACATATGTATGTATATTGTCAATGGACTGACCGGTAGATAAGATCCAAGCCAGACACGCTCTAGTTTAACTGCAATCAATCACGTTTTTAATTTTAATTTCTTATCAGCAAACTCAGCACCCGTTACAAGAATCAACTTAAACTGAGAAGAAAACACGCGCGATTACAGCGCGTTTTAAGCGCGATTTTTGAAGGCGTTTTTTTAAGTCACCACATGACCACAGACAGGAATTGTAAATACTTTGCTTATGTACAAAATAAAACAAAGTAAGTCAATTTTAATACAGACAAAACAATGTAATACAAACACAATAATAACAACAATAAGTGCGTGATTTGAAAATTGTTTAAAGCCGCAACAACAACAAATACAGCGAACCACAAAATAAAAGTGAAAAGTTGGCTGTGCTTTAATGTGCATAATTATTTTTACCGTAAATTTTACTGCGTAACTCTTGGCCCCTCTCCATCTCCCTCTCTCGTTCTATACAACTCCTAACTGACTTTCCGTACGATATTATTTCAAAAAAGTTCGTGTCAAAATGCAGTTTTTAATATCAGTTCCTTTGTGTTGTTTAAACTAATGTTTTAACATTCAAAATATACGCGATATCGAAAAAGAAATTCAAATGCAAATCTTGGTGTGTTTGCCAGTGAACAAGTTTTGTGAAAGCGTCTCTCTGCGGCTTAAATACATGCCTATATATGTACATATATATATTGTTGTTAGCTCGCTGGCAAATAGTTAATATATGTATTATGGTAGCTATGAGTACACATATCTATCTATATTTGTACAATTGTATCTATACGTATGCCGGTGGCAGTTCCAGTGTCCATCGATCGAATCGAACTCCTTTTCTTTTGAACAGTAGGCCGAAAACAAGTTTATTTTTTTATTGCAAATTTTTAGCTTGCTTTTTGCACTTTTTCCTTGACAAATTGACAATTTCTTTTGGAAAACCACACGCCTTTTTGAGAGGCCACCGGCTTTCAATGGAATTTTCCTCGTTATGTTGTTGTTGTCGTTGCAACGTTTCATTCATAATCAATTATGAGTACTTTTACTATGGTTACGTGGGTTGAGGTCAAACTATCTTCGACCTTTCAGCTGCAAAGCTTAACTGAGATTATTAAATAATAAAAAGTTGTGCAAGAGGAATTTGAAAAACTCTCTCAAGATATTTTTACGCTTCAGCTAAGACAATTAGTTCCCCAAGAAGCAATAATTGTTGATTTAAAGTATCGAGTCAAAGTTTAATTCTTTTTCTATTTTCAAACATTTAATATACACAAAAATTGTGAACCAAGCGAAAAACTAAACAAATTCATATATTTTTCATTTACTCAAGTAAATGTACTTTTGTTTTGGTCAACAATATCATATGTCATAAACATTTTTGCTCATTTCCGTTGACAGGTTCTCAATTTTTGCTGTGTGCGCTTCATTAGTAACGCATTTTTGGGAAAGTTTCTTCCCAGCGAATTTCTTAAGTTAAGCTTGTGTTTAATTAAACAAATAAATTTTGTTGAACTTACCTGCTGGGTGTTTATGCAAACTGGCAGAAAAAGTACGTTAAAAAAAAATGTTGGCCAACTCGAAATGAAATTTTACAGCGTCAGCGCAAATGACACAGAAATGTGGACAGGAGTGTAATAATTATCCAAGAAATTCTAGACGTTGAGTGTAGTGTGTGTGTGTGTGTGTGTGTGTTTGGGTGAAATGTGAATCCGGCAGTTAAAGCTGCTGAAAAATGTTGTTATTGCCAGAAGAATGTGATTATGAAATTGCAGTTAAGCGAAGCTTTCAGAACTTTTCATTGGCTTCATGAACTTTGTGCAAAAGTTGGCCAACAACTTGTTGTTTTTGTTGTTGCTGTAGCCAATTGTATTGAACACGCTCAGATTGCGTTTAGCTCGTTAACTCGTTTCCACTCGAAGCTTCAGCAATGAATCCAAATTCTTCTGCTCTATCCCTTTGCAGTTGTTGTTGTTGCTTTTTACACGACGCGGTTGCACTTTTTTTGTTCTTGTTGTTTTTGTTGCTGCGGTTTTTAAAAGTGACTAACGGCCGGGCGGGCGGTTGGTCTGGCAGGGGAGTTCCGGTATCGGTATCGTTTACAGTGCGTTTTAAGTCAATTTTTTTTTCTTGCTAAAAACTATTGTTGTTGTTACAGGGGCCGGTTTTCGTTTAGTTTGAATTCGTTATGAGTAAATAAGTAAATGTAAAAAAAAACCAAGTAAACAAATTCATATGCATCACTTGCACATTCTATTAAGATTATTTTATTTGCTCGTTAATTGATTTCGTTTTTGTTGTTGTTGTTGTGCTTGATTCTTTTTCTTTTTGTCGTTTAGAAAGTGGGTTAAATTAAAAATTAAAGAGCTCGTCTTGGCTACGCTCTATGCAAATTAATTCTCGCGTTTAATTCATACAATTTATACACATGTATGAACTCTTGTTAGATTTGTGATTTATTTCGATTTCTTGCAAATATCAACTTCATTCAACTTTGTATCTCTTTCTCACTTCTTCGTTCATCATTAGCTTCTTCAAGTTCGCAGCTAAGTTAAATACAACTTGATTTTCCGCTTGAGACGTTTGCACTTCTTCTCGTTTCACTCGCAACTGAATGAAGCTTAGCCGATCGTCGTGACTGCGGCCCCTCCGAGACACGATCAAGCTGCAGAAGTAGCTTCGTGCAGTTGTTTTTGTTGCTGTTGCTTTTGGTAAGCACACAGGTGAGAGGCGACGAAATGAACGAATGAATATGAAGCTGCGTCTAAGATCAGAATAAAGAGAACGTTTTTTAACGGTTTTTTTTTGTCTGAATACGAATGGTTAATGTGTTTGACCGCACTTAAGAGAGCGGTTACTCGCAGAGAGCACACGAAGCAATTGCTTTAGCTGCCGAGTGATCGTTAGTGCTCATTTCCAAATGTAGTTTTAGTGCTGCCAGCTTGTTTTAATAGTCATGTCGCAACAAAAAACGTGCTGGCAGGTCTTGTTCATTTTCATATTGTGATCAATTTAAAAAATTAGCTTAAATCTGAAACTTGTACAATTAAATTCATTCAGAATTAATAAAAAAGTCCGCATTTAATTTTAGATGGTTGCCAGCCGGTACAAAGGCTGCCACTCCACAAAATATCACGATCTGGCAATTTGTAGCATTTTCTTCAAATTGCAAATTTGATTCACCCAAGAAAATTCAACTATTTTTAAGTTTTTCTTGATATTGAAGATCAATTTTTTTCAAATTTTGCATAGTTTTTGTTTGAATTATGTCGATTTTTTGATATTTTTTTTAAATTAAATTTGTGACTTCTCTCTCTTTCGGGTGACGAGCTTCAAACCTTCATACAAATGTTTTCCTTAATTTTATTTAACTTCAAATTTTTGATTTTCATAAAATTAATAAATTTATTGCAAAGTTTTTGGATTTTGAAGTTTGCATTAACCCAAATTTAAATATTCCAAAAAAAAAACGACAACTTATCGATTAGTTATTGTGTGGGCAGTCGATAGCTGGTAAAGGAGTGATGGTTAAGGTAGCAAAAGAACTAAATGAACACGTCACTGTGCTACCATTCACAATAGTAGACAACTGTACTAAAGGACACTGTTGCTAACTTAACTATTTTATAGCTAGTTCTGGTCATTTTCACAGTTCGATTGTTAAAAAAATTTTAAAATTGCTATAAGCCGGAAATATGGGAATTTTCAAAATATATTTAGCTATGTTTTGCAATTAATATTTCTTATAAAAATATTCAAAAGTGCCCCCAAATATCTTTTTCCTTAAAAAGTTGCCAGCACTGCTGAAAGAGCTGATCAAAGAACTAGTTTAATGTTCAGATAAAAAAAGAATCAGACGAACGCAAATTTTAACAAAAATTTTCGAGCAGATGAAATTGTCTGCTGACGCGCAAATAATGTAATAAATAAATTAATAATCAAACAAAACAAAAATACAATCCGTTACCTGCACGCGAAACTAAGTACGTAAGTATAAACTAAATGACATTTGACAGCACATTTGATTAAACATTGTTACAAAATAATTTGCTGCAGTTGCAAAATGACTGAAATAAAGGAAATTGTGATTATTGTAAAATGGAGTGGCAAAGAGTATCCAGTAACAGACCTGACCGACCAGGACACCGTCGAGGTGCTCCGTCACGAGATCTTTCGAAAAACACAAGTGCGACCGGAACGTCAAAAGTTGTTAAATCTGAAGTTCAAAGGTAAATTCCAACTCCAGGTGAACATAACATGTTAATTCATTAGCGGATTTGCAGGAAAACCCGCGGCAGACAACATTAAGCTGTGTGCTCTGGAGTTGAAGCCCAATTTTAAGCTCATGATGGTTGGCTCGACGGAGGCGGACATTGAGGACGCTTGCAGTCTGCCGGATGATATTGGCGAGGTCATCGATGACTTCGATGATGCCGAGGAGCGCGAGGAATCTGTGGAGAACTCTGCAGTGTATCTGGCGAAGGTGCAGCGACGTGTGCGTGACTATAAGATAACGGAGCTGTCGCCGTCACGGGAGGGAAAACACTTGCTTGTCCTGGACATCGATTACACTCTGTTTGATCATCGCTCTCCCGCAGAGCAGGGAACAGAGCTGATGCGACCGTTCCTCCATGAGTTTCTCACCTCCGCATATGAACACTACGATATTGTTATTTGGTCCGCCACCAGCATGCGATGGATTGAGGAGAAGATGCGACTGCTGGGCGTGGCAAATAATGAGAATTATAAAATAATGTTTTACCTCGACTCGAATGCAATGATCTCTGTGCATGTCCCGGAACGTGGTGTTGTGGATGTAAAGCCATTGGGTGTTATCTGGGGATTGTACAAGCAATATAGCTCCAAGAACACCATCATGTTCGATGACATACGCCGCAATTTCATGATGAATCCCAAGTCGGGACTCAAAATACGTCCATTTCGACAGGCGCATCTGAACCGCAGCAAGGACAAGGAGCTCTTGAAGTTGTCCACTTATCTGCGCCAGATTGCCCAGTACTGCAAAGATTTTAATCAGCTCAATCATCGTAAATGGGAGCACTATGATCCCAAGAAAAGCTCTTAATTGTATTTACACTTGTAAGATTCTCTTAATTTTATTCAATTAAAATAATTTTTTAACGCATATGTGTTGATATCTAGAGCGTATATCCGCCCTGATCTGCCCAGTGAACGCGTCTAGCCTCCAGATATTCCTCATGCAGTCGCCGTCGCTCCTCCTCTAGCTTTGCCAGGCGGCGATAACGCTGCAACACCATGCCACAGCCAAAGAGTAACGCCACCTGGCAGATCAGCCAGAGTATGAAGAGCGCTATCAGCAGGCTCTGATTGATGCAAATGTTGTCCAGGTGCAGCTGATCATCAATTCCGGCGATGAGCAGCACACCACGCTCTCCATACAAGTAGCTATTGCTGTTGGCCTGATCCGGTCCATGGACTCGCAGATTGTAGTTGAGGGGCAACTCAACTTGTGTGCTTATATTCGCCTGGGATGCAGTTGCATTCCTCAGCTGTTCCGGCATCACATCCATAACTGTTGATATGTATACTGGATTTTGTATCCTGAGTTCTTGCAGTTGCCTTTCTGGCTGCTCCAACTGTCGCTTGCGTCGTTGCCAATTGCCTGGAGAGAGATTCATGCAATTGGCAGGCGGACAGCGTTCCACACAAAAGCGTATCTTTACATCGAAGTTGACGTTTGCCGTGCCCGAGAACTTAAAGGCATGGAAACGTGCCCTCAGCATGCTCTGCGACTGTGAGCGAACGCGTTCCAAGGCTGGAAACACACTGGCATCTGTGGGACAGCCTCGTTCGTCGATTAACAATACGTAATTCTGATTGTCCTGTGACTTGGCCACCAACGAAGTGGCTCGAAAGTCCGGCAAAGGCGCCAGCTGCATTTCTAGATGCTCGCCCAGCTGATCCACGCTGTATGCCGCCACAATTTGCAGCTCCAAATCTTGGCCAATCCTCACATCATTCGTTTCATGCTGATGCGAGAGATCAACAATTTGTAGAGTGATCTGCGGTTGTGGTTGAGGTCCATTGCTGCTGTTGTAATGCACCACACCCTCCTGCGGAAACATGCTGCAAATGGGGATCATGTTTATAGTTATAGGTTGTGTTAGCAATGATTGATTGAATAGATTGCAATTTTGTATAACTCTGATGTGCTTACTGCTCAGCATATTCCAGCGATGACTCCAAGGCAATGGCACTGGGCACCTGCTCCGTGGCATCCGAGCTGCTGTCACGCTCCAGCATGGAGGTGGCATTGTTCAGGATGCAGCCAACTTTGATGAGACGATCGCCTTGGGTCTGCACATTCGCGTTGTTTTGAATGATCACCAAAGCGGAGATGAAGGTTCTGCAAGGATGAAGGTACCAAGAAGATCTGCTCATTAACTGACCCTTAAGGATATTGTGTAATCTTACCTGTGGTAAGCCTGCGTCATTTCGTAGGCACGCAGCACACCACAACGATTCTCCTTGGCCTCGCTGCCAATTTCAAGGCGCAGCAACAAACTTCCATTGTGGGAATCGCTCACCTGGCAATCCTTGGAGTGCATGCTGGCATACATCTTGCCATTGAAGGCGTCTTTGGGCTTGTAGCGTATACTCATCTCATCGCGAGTGCAAAACACCTTCACTGTGGCACAACAAAGATAAAGTCTTAGCTTGGCTTAAAGTTGATGTTCTATATTAACTCACCATCTAGACACTTGACGCGTCTCATGTAAATGGAATTCTCGCGCATCTTCAGGCTGCGCGGTCCCAGCGAAATGATGTCCTCGGAGTGTAGCAAACACTCGGAGCGGGTCAACTGATTCACATAGTAGAAGGAGATGCCTTGGCAGTAGTATTTGGACTCGTGTGTGCAAAGCGACTGACACTGGAATACGAAAAGGTCATCAATCATCAAAGGGGGCCAAAATCGATTAGAATCACATAATAATGCGCAACGCGATTTGCTGAAGCGCTTCAACCCATGGGGCACACCTCTTTCTGGGTTAGGCCCAAATATTTGGCTTCCGCGTAGATGAAACTGCTGTTGGCATACAATTCATACGAGCAATTGTCGTTCTCCATGGCTCGCTCATAGCATTGGTTCTCCATGTATTCCTCATCGTAGGGCGCTGCCCGGAATGCGTCGGGTTGTATCGACTTGTCCTTGTCGCTCAGTGTGCAGCGACCATATGTGGCATGTGGCAACGTCGGCCGTGCCTCATTCCGAAACCTGCCGGGGGGAAAATTATGTTACAAATGTGAATCTCTCAATGATTTATGACTTCACTTCACTTTCAGAGGAATAAATTAGGGATGATGGAAATCACAGCTACGAGTATAATAAAAATATAGTGGTAGTAAAAATTATAACTTAAAATTTAGTAGTAGAAAACAGTTTTTTCAATTATCATTTTGTGAAAACTCTTTTTAACCAAGAATGCAAGCGGGATCTTATAAAGCATCTCCCAAACCAGAGCGAATAAATCGCAGCGGCAGCGGCGCGAATAAACCGCGTGATGTTTTCCGCGCCAAAATCGCAAGTGTGTTCACACCGCGGCGAGTTTATTCGCGGTTTCTTTATTCGAAAAAAATGTCTTCGTCAAATGACAGCCATGAAAAAATACATTGCGCATAAACAGCTAAACGCATGAACGTCACATGTGATGATTTTTAATAAATATTTTTCAATAAAAGTAAATGATTATAAGTTAAAAACTGCTTCTCGTATTATATTATTATAATTATATTATATTAAAAGCCAAAATATAGTAATTTAACATGTAAACAAGGCAAAAATTCAACACATGCATCACATGTGACGTCATCAGCGCATAACATGAGCAAATTTCTGCGCTATCTAATTTTATCGTTCTTGGCGGCAAGCGGAAAAAACGCTGCATGCGCGGTTTTGAAAAAAACGCTGATTTGATTGTGATTGTTTGTTAGCGTTCGTTTCGATCCGATCACGTTCGAGTAGCAACGATCGTCATGGATCGTGATCGTTTGTGAGCGTTCGTTTCGATCCAATCACGTTCGAGTACCAATGATCGAAATGATTTTTGAGCGTTTGTGAGCGTTCGTTTCGATCGAGTCACGAGTCATGATCGAACTTGCTGACTGATTTGATTTGATTGTGATTGTTCGAGTACGATCGAAAACGACACTGTTGATTTTGTATTTTTTTCCTGCTTCTTCTTCTTCTAGGTAAATGTGCGCATATATGTACATACATTTATATTTATGTAATTATATTATATTTATGTAAATGCATATTTATATGAACGCAATTATGTACACACATTTTATTAAAACTATTATTTATAATTTATTTATTTATTATTAATTATTTATTTAGCTTTAAATATTTTTTTATTTATTTAATGTCAACTTAGAATAGTTTATAAAATATAAAATAAAATAATGAAAAATGTCTGCTAAAAATTTAAATTTTAAATTAAAAGTAAAATGAAAAAATTAAATTAATTAATATTATAAAAGTATAATTTATTTTAAATAATTTAAAGTTTGATAGTTTTTCCAGTCTTTAAAAAAATTAAAATAGTATTATTTTATTATGGGCATGTGTGATTGCATGTTTGTATGTATATACATATGTATGTTCGTATGTATACGCAGCCCGTAATTAATTTTACAATAAACGTCTTAAGCATAAATACTATTGCATTTATATATATACATATTTACGCGCATAAATTCATATCATTGCAAGCGCAAACGCTGCCACGTGCGCGCTCTGCCTCGCACATTTTCCGAACGAGTCAACTCGAGTATGACTCGATGATTGATCCGATCGTTTGAGCAAAACGGGTATGAATCAAATCAAATCAACCAGCAAGTTCGATCATGACTCGTGACTCGATCGAAACGAACGCTCACAAACGCTCAAAAATCATTTCGATCATTGCTACTCGAACGTGATTGGATCGAAACGAACGCTCACAGACGATCAGCATGATTGCGGACGATTTGATTCGAACTGACCGTTCGAATCAAACGCTCAGTTCGAACGATCCGCTCCGATCGCATGAACAAAATGAAACTAGTCGGCCGGTGCTACAGTCGAGCATACTCGACTGTCGGAGACCCCGTACTTACTATCCAAAATCAGTCACTTCTAAAAACTAAATAATATTTAAGATTAAGATCTGTTAAGTGCACACATACATACATATGTTGGCACGCGCCAAAACAAAAGAAGTTTCTAGCTAAGCATTCATATATATAAACATGCGTTTATGCATATTTGGCTATGTTAAGCATAAGTGAAACCTTAACAGAGAATAAATTAAAACTGCAGTTAAACATGCTAAATGTTAAATCAAATAGTAAAATAATTGAAAACCAAAAAAAGACAAATTTACTAAAAACATAAATTTACACAGTAAATTTATAATAAACATGAAATTAACATAGAATTTTAACTTAACGTTTATATAAATACCAATGCAAAATTATTTAAATGAAATTTTTAAACATGTATTCAATATTAAATGTCAGTATAACATTCATAAATAACAATTTCAATAAATTGTAAAAATTAAAAAATCTAGCTTAAATTCTGCTGGAAAAAAAGTTGTTCCCGCCGGGAATCGAACCCGCGACAAAATTGCAAAAATTTTCAAAAGACAAAGGCTCAAAGTGTTGAGCCACTCTCACTTATGTCTTTATCCTCCTAAATGGCCATATTGCTTGTTTTAGTGCTCAATTAAAAGTAAAAGAAATAATTTATATTTTAACATTTAATGTTAATATTACATTTTAAATAAGCACTGAGTTTGTTTTAATATAAAATGAAATTGAATTCGAACATAAATAAATTAAAATCTTTCGCCCACGGCAGACTCGAACCCACGAGCACTGTCCGACTCCGCGACTCAGTACACTGCGCCACCGAAGCTCACGTCTGAATGGACGCCAATTTGTTATATAATATGTTAATATAAATTTTTTGTTTTATCAAGATATTCAAGTTTTAATTACTGCCAACGCGCCATCAACGAATTTAACAGCAAAATTTATTATTTGAATATCTTCGCTATTTACTGTGCGATCAGAATGAAATTTTCAGCAAAAATTTAGGACAATTATATCTTCATCTGTGCAAAATCTGGAATTTCTGGCTTTCAAAATGCTCTTATAATTTGGATATGAAATTTTCAATGTCGATTTGCAGGCGGTTAAGGGGGCGTGGCTGATTTTTGAAACAAACTTGATCTGCCTGCAGTATAGAGGAACCTACATACTAAGTTTGGTGTCTCTAGCTCTTATAGTCTCCGAGATCTAGGTGTTCATACAGACAGACAGACAGACAGACAGACAGACAGACGGACAGACAGACAGACGGACATTGCTATATCGACTCGACTATTGATGCTGATCAAGAATATATATACTTTATAGGGTCTGCCACGCCTCCTTCTACCTGTTACGCACATATTCGGTAAAACAAACCCAATAGACCCCTGTACTTTTTTTAAGTACGGGGTCTAAAAATCACAACGAGTACGAGTCAATGTTCGAGTCTGATCGAACATCTCTTACCCGTTGCAGTTCTCTGGTGTGGATACGTTCATAAGACGCAATGTAATTATATATTCGCGCCGCTGCCGCTGCGATTTATTCGCTCTGGTTTGGGAGATGCTTTATGATTATCGTTTTTATTAAAAAATTTAAAATATGTAAATAAATGAATGCCAATTTAATCATTTTCTTAAGTTAGATTCTTCAATAAACTACAAATAAAAAGTTCTTTAAACGACTTAATCGACTTAAATTGAGAAAATACAATTGTTTATTCTATGTATTTAATTTACCGAACCCAATTAAACATTTTTTGATAATAAATAATTTCAATACATATTCAAAATAGACAATTTAGTTATAGTTGAAGATAATTAATTAATTCAATGAAATATTATTGTATTTCTGGAAGATACCATTATGCCGTTAAATTTTTAATAAAAACAAATTAAAATCACTTTTCACAGCTCTGAGAATAGTATAGTGATATCATAATCGGACAGAAAGAATTTCCCATTTTCCATTAGGTATGCATAACAATTGCAATTAATTTTGTTAGCTGAAACTGTCAATTACCGCTCACGATTGTTCCGATACGATGGGGCAAACGAGGCGGAGAGGCATCTGAATTGCGTTTCGAAGAAACATCTCTCGGCGCACTCACGACGCGTGACCAGCGTCGAAATGGTCTTTCTGCCATGGAACACCAGACTATTACCCGGAATTTTGGTCAGCGCCCAAAGGCGGCCTTTACACGCTTCGGGCACTGCAATGAGCCAAGGTTAGCCATGGTCTGACAAGTTGCCGCCCCCATCCGTTAATACAAACCACGCAGACAGGTCTTCTCATAGAACATGGCCTCGCCATCGGCCACCAATGGCAACTCATCCGCAATGGGCAGATAGCGTGAGTTGCGCTCAAAATATGAGTATCCATAGCATTCATCTGTATCCAATAGATGCACATAGGCTATGCAATCCGGATCCTCATTACAGCTCCTCCAACAGATCTGACTTGCCGGCGGACCGGGCACTTCTTCCGGCAATCCATAGTCTCCACTTCTTCGATCGCGATCCTTGAAATTGCTGACAGTTGGCGGAGCATAAATCAAATTCCGTTCACTGAGATAATCCAGAGGGGGACGGAATCCCACAATCTTCTGTAGCTGCATCTGATGCAGAGGACACTTGAGCAGCAATGCATCTATTGGAATCAGAGAATAGTTGACTTAATCTCTGCGGTTGACTGAGAAGTAAACATTCCACGAATTGCTGACAGGTATATATCAACAATCTATATATATCTACTAGTATCTGAGCAATACCTCGATTTGTGCATATTGATTTCAGTGCGATAGAGAATACACAAATTGTGCAGTTTGCCAATATTGTTATTAATTAGCCAAGCGAATAAAGCGAGAGTTCTATGCATAACTAAGCAATTACGCAGGCATTTAGTTAGATATGTATACTAAATATATATAGAAAGATGATCATTTATCTATATATTGTAGGGGGGTAGAAACCAAACCCTTTAGGGAATTGTTGAAATTGTTTCTACTTTTAATCTAACAATTAAGTCAAGTGCGATTACTTCCTTCTCTAATAACTTATGTAAACAGTTAAACAATAGTTGGGAAGAGTATATTAATCTCTATCTATCTCTATCTCTCTCTATTTCTCTCTCTCTCCCTCACTCCCTCTCTAGCACTCTGTTGTAAATTGATCCGTGTCGTTTTGGCTTTGACTCAAAAACATTGCCATACAATGCAAATTACAAGTGCAAAAATGATTTAATAGCTGCAACTGTTGAGAATGTTCGACTACACAATACCCTGTAGCCAGCTCCGGCTGTCCCTAACACATATTTATATAAACACAAATACACATAATGTATCTATGTACCTAACTCATAGAGAATTTATAATTTAATATTATAATTTATATAAACTAAATATACACAGAGATGCAATTACTGGCCTTTTGTTTACACAAATGTAGCATACACTTTTCTAAAAATTTTCAATAGATGCAGGGTATTAATAATGATTTATGAGAAGCAATGTTTCAACTAAATCCATCGATTGACTGACAGATGTTCATAACACATATTTATTTGTGTTTTACAAACTGTGTCTGTATTTTATATGAATATTTGAAAAGATAAAACTAGCTTAATACACTATCTCAGCTGACTGGTGTTGTGACCTCGTTTATATGCTAATTACAGGGTAGACAAATAGTCCGATGTTTGTGTTTCAAATATTAAACCTAATTAGTTAAACCTACAAAATATTTGCATAGTAGAATTGCTGGTTATTGGTTTTAGCCAAATGTCCTATACGGGAGGTTGCAGGAGTTGGCCATAATGTTACTTACCGCTTGAGTTTTGTGGCAACAACAATAACATTATTGTGCATATTAAATTGCACAGACATTGCGTTGTTGATTCTAATTTCGGCATTGTTTTTCAACTTGTTGTTCCTTTGTTTTTCGTTTTCTTTTTTAATTTTATTATGGTTATTGCATAGCAAATTTGTTGTTGTATATAATTTTGACCAGAATTGATAGGCAATTGTTGTTAATTTGCCTTTTTGACCTGCTTAAGTTTTTCACAATTTTAAACTTTCAATTTAATCCAAAAATATCAGTTTGCATTTTAATTGCCCCGGGCTGAAAATGAATATCGAAGGTCGTCAATTAGCGCAATTAAATTTAATGCATGGCAGCTACAACAAACATCTTTTTATCACTTTTTATTTATTACACTTTTTTCCGACACATATTTAAATCGTACTTCCAATTAACCCAAACTGCACTTTACACGCGGATTTTAAAGCTCACGTCCAACGAGCGCGACTTTCGACTTGCAAATAGCTGAGGCTTCAACTGCGACTGAGGTGGAGGCTAATACTGAGGCTGAGACTGAGGCCGAGCCAGGTAGATACACACATACTGTTGGAATACCCGAGCTGATATGCATGCTGCTTGCTGACGCAGCGCTGCCTTTGATCGAACGTCGACGTCGACGTCGAAGTCGCGGCTAACCGAGCGTATGAGAAATTTCATGTCAACGTCAATTTCAACTGCGCCGGCTGACTAGATGATTAGATCGCAGCTGGAGTGTATCTTCAGTGAGTGAAAAGAGAGAGAGAGAGAGAAAGAGAGAGAGAGAGAGCAAAGAAAAGTAGGAGACACAATTGAAATGCTCGCTGTGCAATAAACAAAAATATTTAAAGCACATGCCAATGAGTTGGAGGAGGCATCAGGTAATAGTCAGTAGACAGAGAGAGAGAGTGAGAGAGGGAGAGTGGAGAGAAAGGGAGGCACTATGCGTAGCTCATGCTTCAGGTAGTGCGCCCAGGCTTACAGCTGTATCTATGAATGTGAACATATCTCTAACTATTGGCATCGCAATCGCATCAAGCCATGCATTAAGCTCACTTTCCGTGTATCTTTTGACTGTTTGCACAGTTGTGTTTCAGCTGTTGTTGTATATGTCAAATTGTCGTCTTGTTGTTGTTGTATTTGTTGTATTCGATGGAACATTTAACAGTTCAGTGGTTTTTGGTCGTTGACAACTATTGTTTGTTGCTTTGTTGTAGTTTCATGATAAATGTTTAATTCACAATTGTTGATCTGTATTGTTACAGTTACAACATAAATGCAGCTTAACATGTATGTGTGTGTGTGTGTAACAATTGATTCTTTTGCATATAGTACACATAAACACATGGGGCGTATGCGCAATTTTGTGTCTGCTTAATTTGTTGTTGATTTCTAATTAGTTACAGTAGCACACAATCAATTAGCCATGCGGTTGAAGAGAGTGAGAGAGACAATAAGGGAGAGAGAAAGAGAAGAGGGAGATATTATTGACCTTTGACATAATTATGTTGTATTTCGTATTTGGAGACACATTCGAATGCCTAGCGACTTTTGTGCGTGACCTTTTGCAGCTACACATTGTGGAGTTTCAGTTTATTTACTTATTGGCAAGTTGGTCAAGGTCACAATCAGTAGCTGCGTAGACGACGCCCAGATGTTTTGCTTGAGCGATGATGTGCCCATAGGCCCAAAGCTACGGTTGACATTACATCTA
Organism: Drosophila innubila; assembly: GCF_004354385.1. Classification (NCBI taxonomy): domain Eukaryota; kingdom Metazoa; phylum Arthropoda; class Insecta; order Diptera; family Drosophilidae; genus Drosophila; species Drosophila innubila. The sequence continues at coordinate 8,432,062 of NW_022995380.1, forward strand.
GTGTACATGCATTACAACTAAATATATACAAAATTGCGAGCTATAAGCGGGACTGTACGTATACGTAATTAATTTAAGGACTTTGACATGCAATTGCTCAATTTGCCAGCTAAAATGTGGACCCATTTGCATATTCTTATACGTAAAATTCCAGCCAACTGGGCATATTTGAAGTACGTTTAAGTTGACCATTTATATGTACATTAAATGAAATTCTCATTTAATTAAGTTATCTATTAAAGGCTCTGTATTGTTGCTGTATTCCAAAAAAAACATCAAAATATAACTATTATTTATTATATTTCATAATCTAAATAGCATAACACTAAATAAAATCAAATAAAACACATTTATGACATGGTTTTTGATGCAAAATATTTGATTATTTATTTCACTGTGAGTTTAAGAGCAAAGGCTCAATTTGAATTGTTTCCCTACTTCAATTTAGACTCTTTAGCTCGCTTCGAAGTTATAGAATTCTCAGAAATTTATTGCGAATAATAGTGTAGCTATAATTCTCCATTGTTGTGCTAACATTGAAGTTCGTCAAGAATCTTCATCATTCTCAAGAGGATTTATTTGAAAGCCAATTTACAGAAAAGTACTTCAATAGCTGTACTGCACTGTACTGCACTCATCAATTCGAAGTGCAATGCCAGCCAACATTTAAATTGCTGAATTTTAATTTACTTTAAATTAAAAAAAAAATGAAAAAAAATCAAAGTCGTATACTTGATATGTTATAACATCTTGCTTATTAGTGTCTAAAAGACAAAAGTTGCACAATGGCCATTGTAATTTTGACCTCATTTAATGAGCAATTTCCATGACTACAGAGAACAGTTTACCTTTCGCTTTTCATTTTTCCTTTGCTTTTGCTTTCCACCTCAGTTTGATTGTCGCGTTGCGTATACGTAATAATTCATAAGCCATCCACTATACATGCAAGGGCACTATTATAATTGCATGTTGTGGAGCAAAATAAAACAATATGCAGGTCGACATACCTCCCCGCTGCCCCTAGTATTCTCCTGCTTCCCCCTTGGTCCATGATTCCCAAATGTTGCTAGGCGAAAGAGGGTCAAGCCAACATACATATACAAATAAATATGTATGTATGTATATAAAACAAAAATGCAACAATAATAGCAGTAGCGTCAAGAATGTGACTTTAAAATTTGTGTAGTGTGGAAGTGTGGCAGCCATAAACAAAGGGCCGCGGCCAGTTGCAAGTTTATTTTCAGCTCATGCCCGATCCACAGAGTTTTGCATTTCACCTTGAACTATAAAAACAGTTGCGTGTGCTTGAGTGTGCATGTGAGTGTCTGTGTCAGTGTGTCAGTGTGTGAGTGTATGTGTGTTTGTGTCAGTTGCAAACACACACGAAACGTCGCCAAGTGACGCCTGAATGACGCATGAAAAACAAAACTTGCAAAGTTGCATATAAAACAGAATAAAACTAAATAATTATGTATAAACCAGTATATGTGTAACTATATGTATTAGTATTATATATAAGTATACTTATAGAAAATTAACCTATGTCGCACACATGACAAAAGTCTGCCTAATTAAAAATGCCAAAAAGTCAGACAACGTGGTCTCTGTGTCTTGTGGTCTTAAGTGGGGTCAGACAGAAGCAACAATGAGACACTGACACTCACACTCACTCACACTCACACCACACACACTCACACCACATACACACTGACGCGTCGAGTATACACAGCTGTGTGACATGTCAGACAGGCCGACAGGCAGGCAGGCAGTCAGGTCAGGTCAGGAAGGAAGGAAGGGCGTATGGGCAAACAGGCCATAAAGCACCGGCTAAAGTTACGCTTGAATGCCCCAACGAAGGCGGCAGCACCCACATACAACGACAACAACCAACAACAACAATAACAGTAGCTGTCTCAGCCAGGCGTTGCATGCAACTTGTCACATTGTTTAAAGCACTGAATTATGCAAATAGCTACGCACATATCACGATTGTTTGGATATCGCTCTCTCTCTCTCTCTCTTTGTCGCTCTCTCTCTTTCACACAGCTTCCATCAACAACAATAACAACTCACACTCTGAAAATAATCAGACAACACTCCGTTTGGGTGACTAAACGACTAACTAAAAGTTGCACATGTCCAAACTGAACCTAAGTATGAGTTTGTGTGTGTGTATCTATGTGCTTATTATGTGCATGTATGTGTGCTGTGTTTGACATATGCTTAATTGTCTAACGTTGCTTGTTGCTGTTGGCACAACTTCCGTTTTGTAAAGCATGCCAAAAAGTTAGCGCTAGTTGCACCCTTGACACTACTAACACTAACACTAACGACACGCCCTCTCTCTCCCCCCCTATCCCCCTCTCACTTCACCCTCTTCAAAGCCCCGTCTAACGTGTGAACTCTGAATGAAACGAGGCGACTTTATCGCTGACTCCGTTGTCGCCGCGCCGCAAACTACAATTTATTTAAATCTCTGCCATAATTGTTTTGTGAGCCTGTTGCTGACATTGCTCTGGTTGTTGTTATTTTATTTTTGTTTTTGTTGTCTGCTTATGTTGCTTGTTGACTTCTTTATTTTTTTGTGCTTGCATAAAATTAGCGCTTCAAATTTATTATCAACACTGCACATTCTTGGCATTGTGTCTTCTAGTTGGGAGTCCGTTTAAATGTCACAAGTTGACGCAACTTATTTATTGCATCAACTTTTGATTGTCTAAAATAAATACAAAAACAAAACTAAAATATATTTTTAATTAACTTTTGTTTTACAAATTTTATGTATCTTTTAAGAGAACTTCAACAGAAAGTCGAATATGAATTTACCCTAGTCGCAGAATTATGATTATGAAAAAATTATATAAAACATTGTTACTTATTGCTATGATATGGAATTAATATAATTTGTAAGGTTGCAGATACTTACTTTTGTCAATGCTTAGACATTCACTAAAAAACTTCAAATTCTACATTTTAAATTGCATTAAATAATATTTATTGATTTCATCGTTTTGTGTACATAAATTAAACAGAAATATTTAATATATAGGTAATTTAAACAAAATCCAAAGCCTTTTGACATTATTTACTTAATCGATTTATGCTTGCATTATTATATCCAAAATATTCAATTAAATCTCTTATAAAATTTATTAAAATGCATTTATACGTATTTAAATTGTTGATAATTGAATAAAGTGGTTAAAAACCTTTTCATACTATTGAATATATTTTTTGTGGTTGCATTAAAAGACGGAGATTAAAAAATAAATAAAACTTATTTTTTCCAAAAAGGTAAATGAAGGATTAGCAGACCTGTTCTCAATTTTCTTTTCACCTGTCAACTATAATTTTTCGATTTTCGATTCTTTGAGAGTTATGATAGGAAATGATCTGCATTTATTTCAGTTTGATGTTTGAGTGCCAAAAAGTTCGATTGAGGGATGTTTACTATGGGAATTTCAGGTTCTTATATTTTGACTCAATAAAATTAATGCAATTCGCTTAATACACAAGTACATAAATACATACATAAATACAATCGTGATCATAGTATATAGTCAGTTTAAAGGGTGTAAACCACGCGACAATTTTTAAATGCAGCAAGAAAGTACAATTTCTATAATTATTCTGATCAATTTATCTTTCATTTCACATATCAAATCTCTTTCACATGTCACCTGCCAATTAAATCCACAAAAGTAAACAAAAGATACTTTAAGGAGCATCAGAAATGTAAACAAAAATAACAATAAGGCTTAAAGCAACTTAATTCCATGCTGCCCTCAAAAATATGCTCTGGAGTTTTGTATGTGAAATGGCTGAGAAAGTGGATATCGGAACAGGTTTGACTTAAATACTGCTATAATTAAAAAGTTATTCGAATTTGTCCGGTATCTTAGGCGCAGTTTAATTTCTACTAATTACTTTAGTTTGCTAGTTAATAATTATTGCAAGCAATTGTTTAAAAAATCTTCTTTTTTTTTTAATAAATTAGCGTAATGAACAATGCACTATATATGAAATGCATGTGAAATGCGAATTGAAGTTGATTTACCATTATGCTGCCACTTAATTATGCCACTTATATACTTACATACATATTAAACATATTATATTATATTTATTTATATTTATATATACGTATATATATCAATTGTGTATATACTCGTACGTATGCATAAGCATTTTCTCTTACGTTTATATCGTATATTATTTTAATATGATTTATGTGGAAATTTGTAGATCTCGTTGCGGTGTGCCTGGTTGCAAGTTAAATGTATATTTTAGCAAATTCATTTTCATATCTGTTTGTTTATTTATTTCTCATATTTGTTTTGGCAATTTCAAAATGCCCAAATGCAAATGTTATAATTGTGTGATTTGGGTGTATTATTTGATAGGTATAAGCAATTACTCAGCTATCTTTTAGCAGGTGCTAAATGTAAGTTGGAACATCTTCTATTAAATGAAAGCAGTGCCTACTCATAATTATGTGGTATATGTTTCCTCTAACTCTAGGAATCTCTAAAGAATGCTGACATATGTAATACATATTTATATAGTCGATCGCATGACTTGCAGCTCTCACTATATATCTGGTATGCAATACACTAAGTAACTCTAAATGGAAGTGCAACTAATTATGACTGTTTACCTTTTAATTTAACTTCATTAGTCGCATTTTAATGTCATTTAAAACATTTCACGATTTACTTGAAGCGAACAGAAAATTTTTGCTAGCTTTTCATTTTGGTTTTTTCCCCATCATCTGCTTTCAATTTATTTTCTTTAATATTTTCAAAACCTATCACATAAATTTATATGTAATTTTGTTGGGCGGAATTTTTAGCGTGTGTGTGTTTGGTTTTGTAACGGTATCGAGCAGAGACTGAGCGGGGGATAGAGAGAGATAGAGAAAGATAAATGACAACAAACATTTTAAATGTGTATACAATAATCTCTTTAAAAGCTAAAAGACGGATTCGCGTGCAATAACAGAAGCTGCGGCCAATTCAATTACCGCCAAAACATTTAGACACAGCCACAAAATACACATAACATTGTCTAACTCAACAGCAAAAAAAAAAACAGTTAATTAATGGATGGAAAGTGTTTGCTGTGCCACAATTATTTTTTTAATTATTGTGTGTGGGGGAGTGGTTTTCACCTTATACATATAAGCTAATTTTAGCATTTGTTTTATACCAATTTTGCGTGCTATACGCCTTGAACTATGCGACGCTTATCAAACGATGATTTTCACTTTTCATATATATCATTTAAATTTTAATTTTCATTATCATTTTCTTTTTGCTATCGAATTACGAGTGTGTTGCTTTTGCTTTTTGCTGCTAAGTATATGTAGTTGTTGTTCTATTCGAAAACTCTTACTTAACTACTGCACATTTATGTTGTTGTTTTGGTTTTTGTGATTTTTTTTTAGTTTTTGTTTTCATTTATAAGTTGCTTTTATTTTTTATGGTTTCTTTGTAGTTATTATAATAATATTATTAATTTTGTTTTGTCCAACGCTTACGCCCGAATGCTCGTTGATTGGATTAGTTGCCTATTGGCAGATTGTTAGCCATGGCAATCAATATGTACGTACGTCCGTCCTAGGCTGCGTGGGCGTCGTGGGCGTGGCTTTTAGAATACCAACATTTGATCAGCGCTGCCTTCCGCGCTGTCCTCATCATCGGCGCCCTCGTCCTCATCGTCGGATGTTAGCGAGGCGGCGTTGTTCACCACGGACTCTGTGCAAATGCAAATGGAACGTAAAATTAAATTATTACCTGCCTCAAATACTTATGCTTGCGAGCTATACAAATTTATCGAACTTTCGACAGGCGGCATGGCCTGCAGCAATCATAATCATAAACATAAACATAAACATAAATCTTAAATGAATATTACAAATGAGTTTGCCAAGAGAATTAACATTAATCTTGGCCTTTGCACAGTTTAACATATTTAATGTGGCCAACTTAATGTTCAAGAAACTGCTATGCTTAAAATTCTCAGCTCAGCTATACACTGCGTATACGTAATATTAATAGCAAAACCTAATTATGGTTATCCGCTTAGCATAACTTAAATAACTCCAAACCGACAGGCTTTACATCACTTTTGCATTCAAACTTAATGGCAAATATTACGTATACGCATTTATGCGTATACGTTACGCCAATACACAATACGCCTGTTTCATTTGCCGCATGCCACAGATAGATTTGTGTCAAATATATATATATGAGAGTGTGCTACTCACCGCAGTTGGGCTTGCCACGTGTGCGTGTATTGGCGAATTCAACTCCATGCTTGTCCACACACCAACAGACACCCACCGAATTGTGGCATTGTGTGGGCTTGTAGAATCCTTGGACGTCGCAGTCTGGTGCGTAGGCGCCTAATTAGTTTATGCCGCCAACAATAGCATAAACAACAACAAAAGTTGAAGTAGAAGTAGAAGAAAAACAATAACAATGCGCAATTTTAGTAAGTCTCTGCATAATTTGCCGTGCAACGTGAAAGAGAAAGCAGCAAAAGCGAATTTCTTTTTTTTTTTTTTTGTAATTCTATTTCTATTGTCTTGCTCTGTTTTTTTGTTTGTACTTTTTGGGTCGTGTTGAGAGAAAAGCCAAAAAAGAAAAACAGAAAAATGTAAATTATATAGTTAAAGTTGATAATAGGACAACAAAAAAGAGTTGTGTTGTTGTTAAAAGTGTTTAATTTGCTGGCTTAAAAGTTGCGTTTGGCTAAATGTTGAAACGGAGAGCGGAGAGCGGAAAAGCACAGAACAAAACAGAAAGGAAAACAGTACGAAAAATAGGTGTCCCTTTTAACAGTTGCTGTGGCTACTAATGTGTCTCTAAGTGTGGGTGTGTGTCTGTGTGAGTGTGTAAGTGTGTATTACTTGCAGGCGCTTAATTATAGTTTGAATTGGGTTAAACGTAGTGTAAAAGAGTGTAAGAGTGTAAGTAAAGAAAGCGGCAAAAAGGTAAAACAAAGCGCAGACAGCGAGACAAAACAGAGTTGAAAGAGATACAGATACAGAGTTAGAGAGGGATAGAGATAGATAGAGTGAGAGGGGGCAGAAATGGAAAAGTAAAACCAGATTACTCTTCTAGCTACCCGCTCTTCTATTCTTTTCATTTTCATTTTTTGGGTCTCTTTTGAAGAATTGTGTTGTAGTTGTTGTTGTTGTAGTGATTGCGCTGTTTGGTTTGCGCTCGAAATGGGAACGCAAAAACCAAATACAACACAGCAACAACTCAATAGAATACATATACAATATATAGAGAGAATATTCGAGATATTAGTGTTATGTTAGCTAGAGAAATGTCCACCTGTACCTATCTCACCTGCAAAGTCGCCAGCGATTCTTCGGCGCACCGCGGCACAAGGACGATCAGTCTTCTCGAAGCAGCGACACCATTCCCGTGTATTGATCGAGCTATCCTGATCGAGATCGCAGGTGTCAATGAATGGCTTAATGCAACGCTCATTCTGATCGTGCTCCAGATCGTACATCTCCTGCAGCGACAACAGACCATCGTTGTTCAAATCCAGATGACCGAACATCCACTTGGCTTCAGTTTTGCAGGCGGGTGGGAAATGTGCCTTCGATTTTTGGCTATGCTGACGACGCTTCTTGCTATCGGCCATGATGACGGAGAACCAGTCAAGCAGGCGATTTCCAATTGCGGTCAGCTGCTGTGGCTTGCACTCGGCCGACTTTGAGGGATATCCTGCAACAAGGATAACTGTCAAATCGCATTAATTATAAGACTAGTTTCATATCTTACCATTTGCATTGTTGTTCTTATTGTATTTCTGTGGCTGCTTCTCAACGACTTCATTCTCATTGTAGTTACGCATCTTGTGCTTATCCTCCTGATATTTTCCATCCTAGTAAAGGATGCATATTAGATTAAGAATCAAATTATAGCAGGATAGTTTATTCGTACCTTCTTATAGGCCGTATACTTGAGATATTTGTAGTGCTTGTTGTCATATTTGATCTCCTCGGGCGTGAACGTGTATTGGGCATTGATGTGATTAAAATGACGATTGTTGTCCTCCTTATCCTGTCAATCAGATCAATATTTTTCTTATACGACTATACTTCAATATACACTTACATTCATGATGGTATTGAAGTCGTTGTTGTTGTTGCCCATCACATTGCCGCTGTTCATCATGATGTTGTTGTTGCTGCTGTCCTTGTAGGCCTGTTGCTGTTGTTGTTGCAGCTGCTGCTGGTCGAGGTTGATCTTCTTGTTGTATTTGTTGTAGCCACCACGTTCGCCAAGTCGCTGCATTCGCTTGCCATCGGTATTTTCTGCTAAACGTGCAAAACGAGAAATGGGAACATGGAAAATGGTGAAATGTTAAAAATGGAAAAATGGCCGCCATAAAATTCGCTTGGCCCAGGCAAAGTTTTCGTATCCTGGCGCTGGTCACTGAGGCGTCATTTCTATTTTATGTATGCATTTGGTTGTTGTTCTGTATTTTATTTATTTTTGCATGTTACCAAGCCCAAAGCAAGAACAATAACAACAAGAACAACATCAAGAGTTGCCAGTGCTTGCAATGCGCTTTCATCTGTGCAAATTTAAAATTAATGTGCTTAACATTGTTGTTGTTGTTGCTACAGCTTGGCTGACTCGCTGAGTGCCTACTCGTGCCTCCCTTCCCCCCGCTAGTCATACTTCTAGTGCATTGTGAGCTTTAGAACAATGGCGCTTCTTGTTCAGCGGATTATTAAAAATTCAACAATTGATGTGCTTGGCGGCAGTTTAAAGTCGTTCTGTTAATTAAAAAAATGGCCAGGATTTAAAAAGCGATTTCCGTTTTTAAGCTGTTGCATAATTTTAGGGGCGACTGCGCGACAGAATCGATCAGAATATGTTCACTTAACTGAGCTGAACGTTCATCTAGTTCAAAATAAACGAACACAAATAGAGCTAACGAACTATCGGAAGAACTAGAAGATCCATTCGTTCGTTTATCGAACGGAACTAAGCTCTTCAGTTGAGCTGCGTTGCACAGCACTGGTGCGCAGTTACGTTGGCTCAAAATATGCATGGAATTTATTGCAATGGTGGCTGTTCAATGGCCTCTGGCAGATCTAGCTGGCCTTTTGCCAGACTCAAGCTCATTATGCGGTTTGGTCCTCGGTTTCGGTTTGTCAACTAACTGGAGCTATAGAATTAGCTATGTGTGTGTGTGTGTGTGAACAGACTTACCCTTGCAGGGACAGAATCCTTTGCAGGCAATCCTTATGGTTGTCGCATGTATGCAATTGTGATAATCCAATCTGCATAGTGATGAGTAGGTTCTGTTGTCGGCACCGCAGAGGAACGTTGGCTTGGCCACGGGACAAGGCTTGCAGTTGCTGTTGGCGAGTGGAAAGTAAAGGAAGGGAAATCAGAAAAGAAAACTCATCGGAGTGAAATAAAAAAGCAACAAATAACAAATAGACGACATGCAAAATTAATTTTTATGCAAATGAAGTCTGGCATTTGTTGCCCAGGTGAGAGCAGCTCCTTGCTCCTGGCGGCAGCTATACCATCTTTTATTTAAATATTTATTTAATATGCCAAGCACGCACTCTCTAGCAAACCTGCGAGCTTCCTGTCAGAGATCAGAAACGAATGGAGGAGCCGCCAGCGACGTCAGTTTGTATCTTTATTTAATAATTTGTGTAAATATTTGAGCTGGCGCCTCTCGAAAAAGTGATCCAAATACGAATACACATAATACTCTATCTCAAACTGAATAATAAATTGAAATCTGTCCACTGTCACATTCGTTATTTTAACACCTCCAATACGAGTATGTATGTGCATATGTATTTAAAATGTGGCATGTTACGCTATCGATTTATCTCTTTGACACATTTCATAAAAAATGTATTTTACACACGCACACATATTTACATTCTTTTATGCATAAACATGAAAAACAAAGAATAAATAATTAATTCAATTAATTGCACCACCCGCTGCTCCTGTCGAATGGGCCATTTATTAAAAAGGCTTTGGGCTGCAAGGTTTTTTATTTTTTTATATCCTGTACTCACTGAAAATTAAAAAGGAGTATAATAACTTCGTGTAAATGTATAAAACACGTGGAAGGTAGAAATGGTATGTAAGTGTGCTTTACACTTGTAAAATTCACTTGTACATGTATTTTACCGAACTCTTTATCTAACCTGAAATATAATTATGATATAATATTATAAACTTAAACTTTATGACCAATACATTTGCATACAGAGTATTTCGTAGTCGAGCATACACACCTGCAGCGCTTTAACTTGTTTTTTGTTCAGTTTTATATGATTTTTATTGGCCAACTGCGAACAAGCAGCCAATTGACAGTGAAAGCATTTTATTTTCCCCCTCGTACGTGTATGTTGGGATAATATTATATTCAAAATATTCCCTAGGCCGTGAAAATTGAGCGTGTTTACTCAGTAAATTGGTTTTCTGTTTCCAGTTATCAGTCTGCATTTTACAGCGCGCTTTTTGTTCAAAATGATAGCAATTTGCTAATTGTTGGATTTACCAGCTTTAATTACTGCCGTATTCAGTGCTACATTTTAATATTAAGCTAAACAAACAAAATTAAAAGGAATGCAAGCAGAGTAGAGAATAGTCGACTAGGAAATGTCCTGCAGCTTCAGATGTGCTTACTTATTATCTGAAATATCGAAACTGACGATATTTAACTGGGTATTATTAATAGTAACTCACTATTAAAAACAATATTTCAAAAAGATTCGAGATATATCATAACATAATTTTAAATTTTAATAAATATTTCTTAACAAATCAGTGTATCTGTATATAGAATATATCATCCCGTGTGTCTTTCATGCCTCGTTTGTATATTTTAGAAGCACAGGGTGCTTTTAAATGCTGTCCAAATTGCGAACTTTGATTGCAATTGAGTTTCTTTTTTTTTTTGTGAATTAGGCACTTAAGCTTCGCTTCGGTAGCAACTTTGATCAATTAAATCCCCTTGTTAACTTTGTGTAAATGAATTTCTTTTGCAAATTTCAAAAATGTTTATTTTATTTACACACTGTACGTTGCAAGTTACACACAGTTGTTTGCATTTTGTGGTATTTGGCATAGTTAAAAATGCATTTGAATATTACGTAATTCAGGCTCGAATTTCAAATAAACAAAGTAAAAATAAAATAATATTATATTTAATCAAACTAAACTTGTAGATGTCAAAGCAATTGCGATGCCAATTTATTTCAGCCAACATATACATAGTTGTTTAAGCCGGCCAATTTCGAAGCTAAGCCAAAGCAAACAAAGCATTGGCCAAAACCCAAAGAGCAACGTCAACTATGTGTGTGAGTGTGTGTAACTTGTCTCATTGGATCAAATGAAAAGTCGCTTTTAATTAAAAATGCAATTGTTGAAGTCTTTCGCTGGCTTTGTGTTCACTTTTAGTTGTTTCATTTCAAATGAAAATTAAATTTAAAATTGCTGTTCTACATGGAAAATTGAAGCCATGTTCTGTCATCTTGGGTCAATGAATGCTTTCGGAGGATATTTTGTTAAAAGTTGTACATCAAATAGCTTCAGCCCACATGCCGCTTTTTGTTGCTTGCCGCTTGCTGTGAAATTTGTGAATTTTTGCTCAAATATTTGCTTTCAATTTTCCGCCAAACAAACGCCTCCCCAAAAAGTGGGACAGACAAATGGGGCGTTAAGGTGGTTATAGAATTTTCGAGCTGCCTTTGAGCCACTGATGCTGACAGCTTCATGTGCATAGACCAAAAAGCAGCTCAGTGGTTTCGAATAACTGCCAGTAACAGAAAGAACCTCAACTCGGCTGAGCTGAGGTTGCGCCTCTTCGAGGTAAAGGGCCAACTAACATATATGCATCCCCCTTACTTCTCCCTTGGCCTCCACGAGAGAAAACCACAAGCGGGGGCCATATTGTTACTAAAACAATGCCTGACTACATGAGTTATGAGTTGCAAGTGTCTGTGTATGTGTGAGTGTGTGTGTGTGTGTCTCTGTTTGTGCGTGTGTTGGTATGCACTGCTTTTTGGTCTATTATAAGTGCCACCCCAGATATCTCTTCACCCCATTCTCCTCTCGCTCACTCTCCCACTTTCTCACCCACTCAGCAAGTGGCCCATTCACAAAGCAAATCTATTGTTTGACTTGTGGCCAAATGGAGAAAGAACTGAGCTAACGAAATGCCAGATAAATTGTGCGCGCAAACTATTGATTTTGTCAGCCCAATGCTCCCCGGGCACACAGGCAACACCCTTCCCCCTTGTGGCTCTTATTGGTTGCCCCTAGGGGTATTCACAGTCTATGCCATTGACATAGATACGTTCTCACGAATGCATACATACTCACTACGCTTATATGCACAATAGAGACATTCTTGCGAACGCAAATTGAATAGAAAATGCGAAAAATATGTCAAAAGCCAGTTTTTTTAATATTAGAGGGCGTGGCAAGACTCTTGATTTGTCAGCAGATAGATTGATGATGCTAGGCGAGAATAGAGGTGAAAATGGCACAATATCTGCATCCAATATGCTATAATAGTTAAAAGGATAATAATAAAAATGGTAATGATAATAATAATGCTAACACTAATGATAATTGTATTGGTATTGATAATAATAATTATATTATGTTGATTATTTAGAACATAAATTATTTCATCATAATATTGCAAATGCGATCACGAATGCTAATGAATATACTCAATACAAAAGAAATATGTCAATTATGATAGACACAACATTAATGCATATGGTATTTAAATTGCTAAAGCTATAGATAATATCAATAATACTGATGGAAAAAGTAATTATTATCAAAATTATTATAGTTTCACATTGACTTTAATGTCAATTAAAGAATTTTTTGAGCAATTTATAATCATGATTAATTAACAATAAAAAATAATATATGTACAAGGCCTCGTCAGCAATATTTTAGCTATGTATAAAATATGCGACCAGCAGCAAAATAAATATTAAAGAGCTCAAACATTTCAGGGAAATTAATTTTCCATTCAACAAACTGCCATCAAGGGATAATGAAAAGTTGCCGCTATGCGACAAAGGTTCACCTGATAGGGTGCCTCTCTTCCTCCCCCTTTTCATTGCCACCCCCTTGGAATCAACACAAACGTGTCAAGCAGCAAGCATGAAATTAAACTTAAGACAACAACAAAAAAACAAGCTGATAAACAAAACGAAGCCGAAAAGCAAACAACTGAAATGTTATAAGACTTTTCGGAGCACAAAAGTTTTCTTATAACATTCAGGGAAAGCAGGATACGCTATCTGATTATCTTTACACGGGTTGAGCAAAAGGTTCACACAGTAAATATTGAATTTTGTCAATGACAAGAGGACCAATGTGTTACATAACATTAAATTGAATCATAGCTGCAATTCAGTTGGCCAGAAATGATATTTGAATACAACAAAGTGCAACAACAAAAGAAATATTGAACGGATATTGAAATTTTGAATGTTGTCTACAACTTTCCGTTTACAGTTCGGGGCACGACAACACGTCGGAAATGGGGCAAGTCATGGTGTGACGGGAAATCGCTAGCAATTGAACCTTGGCCTGAAGTTGACTTTGACTCCATTCCAACAGTTGCACCTGTAACCCACTTCCGAGAACACCCCTCGATTGAACTCGAATCGAGTCGAATCAACTCCATTCCATTCAACTTTAATTCCTCTGTTCTGTTCGCGTGCATGCTCACAATTTGGGTTAGGGTCAAAGCGATAATGTCGAACAAGCCAAAGGATATGGATACTGTAGTGACGAAGTGCGAGAAAGGGTAAAAGGCCGTTAAGCTGTCGTTTTGGCTCATTCCAAGCCAAATATTTATAGCAACGGCTAGGATGACGCAGCTCAAAAAGAATCATAAAGAAACAAGTGGGCGGCTACAGTCGAGCACGCTCGACAGTAGGATACCCTGTGCGCAGGTACTCTGTACTGAAATTTAATTTTCGACCGATTGTTTCTATTGTAGCTATATGATATAGTAAACCGATCCGAACAAAATTTGGACAGGATATATAACACCAACTTAAATGCATATTCTATGAGTTTGGTTAAAATATCTCTGAGCATCTCCATGAGCATCTATATGATATAGTGGTCCGATTTGACCCAAATCTTGTCAGGATGTATATTGCCAGCTCAGATGTATATTGTGTCAAAAAACCAAGAAGTTTTTCATACTTAAGCTTTATTTTCGATCTATCGTGTGGCAGCTATATGATATACAGGTCCAATCCAAAAAATTAAACAACTTTATCTGCGTATGGTATCCAGGAACCTATTTACTAAGTTTGAAGTCTCTAGATATTATGGGCTTTGAGATCGACGCGTTCAAACATACGGACAGACAGACAGACGGACAGACAGACGTACATGGCTTAATCGACTCGGCTGTTGATCCTGAGCAAGAATATATATACTTTATGGGTCCTGCCTGTTACTTAGATTCTGCCAAACACATTATACCCTTTTTTGGCCATTTTCAATGGGCTCAGGGTATAAAAAGTGAAATGCGTGCTAAAAATTGTAGAGCCTGCAACTTTATTGCGGAATTTGTATACACGATAAAACAATTTGTTATTAGCATGCCGGTCATGCAAATCACAGAGAGGAGAATTAAACCCCAGCAGTCCTTGCTGTCACCCTCCCTTAACCCTATAAATGTTCTCTTTTCTTTCAAGGAACAAATGAGAATTTGTTTAATGAATTGTAAAAATGCCATTGATATGCAAAAGGTCCCAAAAGAATAATGATTATGGGGAGAAATGGTGGAGGGGATGGAAAGTTAAGTACTTACTCCAGTTCCTCATCATCGTCCTGTTGGGCAACCGCGGGCTTCTGCAACTGCTGCTGTTGTTGTTGTTGTTGTTGCTGTTGCTGCTGCTTTTCGCTGACGGCAATGTTGTTTTCATAGAAGACGTCATCCTCTTTGGACTCATCATCGTCGCCTAGGCTGAGGCTCTTATCCTCATCATCGTCATTGCCCTGGACATTAGTCTGAGCGTTGTTGTTGTTGCCATTACCGTTGTTATTGCTGTTGTTGTTGTTGTTGCTGCTGCTGCTGCTGCCATCGCTACTATTGTCCTCGTCATCGTTGTTGATGTCCTCAACATCCTGGCTATCGTTATCCTGCTGATTGACACGGCGCTTGGTTTCCTCCTCCAAATATTTGGCCTTGGTGATTATCTCATCACTGAACGCGGGGTTAAACGGGGTTTTGTTCAGTTGCAAAACAAGTTTTCATTTAATTAGTTTATTAACTCTCCCAAACACCAACAACAATAACAAACTGAAAATTTTGCCAACGGCTGCTTACCGATTCTTGTGCAGCTCCTTCTTCGACACGCAAACCGCGCTGAACTCGTCCTCCAGCAGGCAGATTTCCCGCTTCTTACAGTTGAGGGGCCGGCAAAGGTCACCTAAGGATCAGAGAGGGAGCAAATTGTGGGCATGGCAGTCACAGATTTAATTTATGATTTTTAAACATGCTGCATTTTTTCGGTTTAATTAAACATGTTACATTCGGTTCGGCCTTGAAATTTGACTCGTTTCAGGAGGGTTTAATGAATACTGAAGAGGATAGAGGAAGAAGGTGGGTAACTCACTTGAAGGATCATGTATCCAGCGCTTGTGCTCGCCCACATTCTTATTCTGCGTGTTTTTGTTTATCTGCAAGAGAAGAAGAAGTTTATGAATTTACATTGTAATTGAAATATTTTATCTTTTAATTTTGTTATTTAAATTCAAAAATGCAAAGACCACACATACACACAAACACAAGTAAGATATTCAAGTGCACTGACGTATACGTAATGCTAACACGTGTCGTATGTGTAATACAGAACTGAGAAAAAGACAGCTGTTATTTCATTTGTTGAATCATGCGGTGCCTCGAACCACATGCAAATGTGTGTGGCAAGTTTTTTGCTTGAAATATTACAAAAATCAGATACACAGAGCAAATGAGAGACTATCATAGTTAAATCCTGGATAGCAACTGAATCTATTAAAATTCATTCTTGCTGGCAGCCGAACCATAAACTTTGTTCAATTTGTGTGCTTAAAATGCAAAAGAGATTTATTTTAATTTAATTCAACTCAATTGAGTGTTGAGAGAGCGAGAGAGAGAGAGAGCAAGCCCTTCGTCATATGCGAGGCAGAAAGTTATTAAGTGCAATGGTGCGTATGCGTTATATTTAACTTGACTCTACGATACAAAACAGGCAACTGCAATAATAATAAAGCCCTGTCACGTCCTCAGCTGGCAGGCCATTGGACATTTGGTAAAATGCCATAAGCCAACCAAAAAGCAAATTTCCCCGCCCCCATCCTGTACCCTTCCCCATTCCACTCTGACAGCGCGCTCCACACTGACTTGACAGTTTTTCCAAAGCGGCGCCTGAAAGGCTGCAATGCAAAATTTACTATGTGACAGCACAAGCAGTTTTTATGGTGTCGTTGTTGTTAGTGTTGTTTGCTTGCAGAGTGGAGCTGTTGCTGTTGCTGGTGGTGCTGTCACTTGGCGACAACAGAAGCTGCAGCCAGAAGCTTTAAGCGGACAGTTGCTAAATTGGTAACTGAGGGTAAGAACATCATCAAACCGGTCAAACGTTGACCTCATTTTGGGCTTATAGCAGTCTCAGTAGGGAGTACTTAGTTGACCCACGCATTCGATCCAATGTCGTAATTGTGGTACTAACACACACACACATACTCACACACTCACACACTCGTGGGAGATCTGCCACAGTTGCAGTTGCAGATGTGTTCGACTCAGCTGGCAACTGTAATGCAATAAAGTCATCCAGGACGTGGACCCGGGCAATTTGCATGCGTTAAAATGCAATTTGTGCGAGTCTCCCGTTTTCCGTTTCACGTTTCCCATTTCCCGTGCGCGGTTTGCATCCTCCCAGTTTCCCTTTGAGATTGCACCTCCTGTTACTTCTCACTTGGTATCAGAGTGGTCCAGTTTGAGCCTCTCATTGTTCGTCGCGTTTTAATGGCCTGGCTTGAATGGTTGAAGGTTGAATGTCGATTCTGTGGTTCTTTGCTCGTTGATTGGACGGTTGGCCTTCCATTTGTTGGCTTTAATTGCACTGCGTTTGCGGTTTTCGGCAAGCGATTGGCCTTATTGTGGTTTTAAACTGGCGCCAAAGCGTAATCAACTCGCATCAGCTACTTAAATATGCTGTGAATCCGTAAGCCCGTAAACCCGTCTCCTGTTTGTGAATCTGCAAATGCAGCACATTAACTGGGTCACAGCTGCTGCCACTGCCATTCTGGCCATTACCAGCTGCCGAAACTCCTCCTTAGGGGCTCAAATTGCACTCTAGCGTTATGCAAGCAAATCCAGTTGACTAACAATTGTGCGGCACTGTGCCACACACACACACACACACACACACACATAGACAATAGTGCCTGCAGCAAGTTATCGCACCCAACTGCAACTTCAACCAGCTGCAGTTTAACCTCTTTGCCGGATTTTTGACTGTTTAAGTGGCTTGGCTTATTAAAGCCCATTTAATTGACCGACCCGACACTGAAGGTGCCTAGCAAGTGCTGCCATTTTTCCCGCTTTTTCTCTCCTTCTCTAACTCTCTCTCACTCTCTCTCTCTCTCTATTTCTCTTGTCCTATCCGCAACTTGACCTTAATTCGCTGTGCTTGCTTTCCAAAGCTGGCAAATATTTTGCACGTTTTGTTAAGCAAATAAAAAAAAAAATTGTCCAACTTTTATACACGTCATTTTGTTGCAGCTGTGCAACTGCCACGCCCCCCAGCATGCGCCCACTAGCCGCACTGTGGCAATCTGTCAAGCTTTAAATTGAATTTACGACTTTGTTTTCGTGGCGCTTTTTTTTATTTCATTTTTCTTTTCATCCTACACTGTGTGCTCCTCAGCAATTTCTTTATTGTTTTCCTTACTCACTAGCCAAGAATAACAAACAATTCTTACTCCTCCGAATGCCATTTGGCCTGTCAATTTGGGCTGCATTATGTAAATGTAATTTTTACTTAAATTCAGACATTTTTTTTTTGGTGCAACCCAAAAAAGGATGTTCCCGGGAGACTCTGATACTTCCTTCTAATTCTAATTGTTGAATTGAATTTCGTATTTCCATTCATTGCATCGATATGAATATATTATGAATAGCTATCATTGAATGCAACCAAAATTTCTAGTTGCAATCAGCGTTAAAAATGATCGCATTAAATTGACAATCAACGAACCTCTATTTTATTTTGTCCAGTTGTGTGACCCAACTTGTCTCCAATGCAAACAAAACCTTGAACAAAGCATTGTTGAATAGCGAAAAAACATTTTTGCCAAATTTTTTGTCATGCAGATACCCTTTTAGATTTTCTATAGAAGCTGTACTCATTACTGTTACCCAATTTGTTACCCAAATTTATTACTCAACTAACCAATTCTTTGCTTAGCTAACACTAAAAACTGGTTAGTAAAAATATTTTCATATGAAAACTTTTTTTTTGACCCGTCATTTCTATCACAGCTATTTCGATTTATTTATTTTATAGCAGTCATTTTTTTAATAACATTTTGACAAGATATTCTGTATATGGTATTCCTGAAATCACGTGTGTTTTATTAAAGTATCTACAAAACCAATATAGTAAAAAAGATACTCTTTCTACGTTTTAAAGTGGATCGATTTATAAGAATGTGTGGCACATCAATCAACTGTGATTTGCAAATTTTATTGATATATCTAGAAAAATGCTTGTCACATATTGAATGATGGAAACGTGTTACACACTTCGTGACATCATTATAGTACCCTATTGAGAGAGTATAACAAATTGATGCGGCATGCAGCTGAAATTGTTGTAAATTATGCAGCGACCATCGAATGAATGCCAATGATGCCAACGGATGCAATATTTTCCTTTTTGGCTGACAATCAATAAAATGTATGGCATTAGTACGGGAACAAACGGACGGACGTACGGAAAAATGGTCAGCGCATAAATAGCCACAAATGCTATTGGTATGTGTATAAAAATGTGAAAATATTGCAGATTTGATGTGGCAAGCGAGAGCGCATTAGTTGTGGCAATTAGAATGCGAGGACGTTGGTTGCGGTAGCGGGTTATTTATGGAAATGGCCAACTGACTAACTGACTGACTGACTAACTGACTGTCAGACTGAACTGCAGCTGTGGCTCATAAATTATGCAGTTGGCTTTAAAAATGCATTAGCCTGGAATTGGGCTTACACTCGCATTGTGTCTAAAAATGTTGGCTCAGATGCGCCGCGGTTATCAACCAGGCTGTTTTGTGGCCTGGCTAACAGCTTGCCTCGAATGGGCACATATATATTTTGCACAATTCCGTGCACACAAATGCTAAATCAATTTCTATTACGAGCCCCAGACGAACTAAAGGGGATGTCCTGGCTACCACATTTCCTGACAGGAAACTCAGCGTGATCCTGGCCCAAACGTGCAAATCCATCAATATAACTTAACGGCTCGACTCGACTCGACTTGAGAGCCAAAAGTTCTGTGATATGGGAATGAACATTTTTGGCTAGCAGGAAATTGCATTCTTCTGGTGGCGTCTGGCAATGGACTAGGGATTGAGTTGTGGGCAAAGTAATGCAAAATGTCGCCGGATGTCACCTAGGATGCCAGAAGGGGCTTAGGCCAGTTTGATAGCTGAGCTAAGCTGCAGTGTAGATGAGCCCAGAGCTATGGCTGACACCAATGCTATGGTATACTAATTAACACTGCCTGACACTGGAGACAGCAGAGGTGAGTGGGCAAGTGTGGACGACAAAGGGGCGTGGCTGTTATGAAGCTCATTAAGAAGGCTGTCACATGCATAAATTACACAATAATCTCAATTTAATTGTAAATTCAATTAACGCTACATCAATGCTGACATAACTTAAACAGACAACGAGAGAGCAAGAAAGAGAGAGAGAGAGAGCTATAGAAAGAGACAGATAGAGACAGAGTGAGCAGGAAATAGATAGACACAGGGAGGCACTAAGTGTAATAAAATAAACATGCCACGTGCAACAACAACAGCAACAACAACAACATCGGCAACAACAGGCCTAGGCAAGCCGAGTGGTATATAACATATTTACTGCATGGGGGCGTGCCCCTCATACGTTATGTTTATGCATCATAAATGCATTTTCCGGCCGACACTCTGCTATCTAGAATAAAAACGAGATGAGAGACGAAGCGGAGCAGATCGGAGCAGGACTAGACCAGGTGCCAGGCAGAAGCGCGTTGCACAGTCATAAAGCATTTGAAGCAACAACCGCAAAACAGAGACAACAAATTGCAACAAATTGCAAGCTGTGCAAATTGCAACAAAGTGTGGCATTGCGGCAAGAGTATGTATGCTACTGTTTACCTATGGACACAAAATACGATTACTACATTCATTTCCAGTTGAAATATTTTTTTTCGTATTTATAAACATGTAAAAAACAAACATGCTACATGCAACATGCAACATGGCACATGGTACAACATGCTAAAGCCGCAATGGCCAATGGCTTTTGGGGATTGTTGTAAAAAGGAAGTGGTTGTTGTTGTTGTTGTTGTTGCCTTCTGATTGCTTTGTTTTATGCCATGCTCTGCGGTTTGGGGAATCTCAGCTCAGATTAGATGTAGTTTATGGTGAAAGCAAGGTAAATGAGTATCCCCAAGTCGAGCAGTCTTCACTCTCATTTCTTTACTCGAGACTATGCCGTAAGTTTTTGCTGATTTGATGAAGTTTATGGCGGAAGTCTGGCAAATGGAGTTGGCATACTGAAATTTCATTATCTCTTACTGAAATTTCATTATCTCTTAGGAAGTGGGTATATCCTATTTATTCAAACACTCTCGACTCTCAATTCTATGTTTTGTGCATAAATTAGAAAAACTTTATGAGGCAAGCTAAGCTAAAAACTAAAAAAATATTATGATATACTTAACGGGTAGTTTCTTAAAGCAAATGGGAATTCTCTAGTCGATAACTCTCAGCTAGCATCTATTTTCTTGAGAGGTATACACAAGGTTTTGCTGTTTGTGCTTAAATAAGATAAGATATCTGGAGAAGCCAAGAAGTTAAAGTTTTAATCTCCTTAGCCGAGTATCTTTCAGTCAAACATTCTCTATTCTCATATCTATTATTGAGCTTTATTTGTAAGGTTTTACTGAAAGAATATTTTATGGAGTTCAGCCAGGGATCGTAATTATTATTATGTATATCTTTTAAAATAAAATTTGTAAAAAAAAAATGATTTGGTAATTTTTATTCTTAAAATTAATTTTATCTTTAATGGTTGATTGAAATGAAAAAAAAAAAGAACTCTCGTAAACAATTTGTATTTAAAAGTCACAGCATACCTCTTATTAGAAAATTAAGAAAAAGATCAATTTCTATTATGGTTATATACACGTATGTTCCTAAAAAACTTGAAATGTATCTAATAAAAGCTATAGAAAAATAAATTTTATTTTTGATTTTTAATTAAAAATTAACTTTGTTTATCATTTCATAATTTTTTATGGTTATTCAATGGGTATCTTTTAGTCAAAAACACTAGAATCTCATCGCTTTTTTTGGCATTATACTCCAACTAATTTATTTTTAATGGATAACAGAATTGATAAAGCTGTACTAAAAGCCGTTTTTTCAATTTCTCCTTAGCTTTTATCAAAGAAATATTTTCAAATTTGACATTAATTTCTATACGTTATGTCTGATATAGTTATCAAACACCTTAAATGGACATAGAAAAAAAGGGCCTTTAAGCTCTATCAGTAAAATTTTAAATTTGATGAGTATCTTCTAGTCGAACAATTTCATCTACTTTTATTCTTTTCTTGAGACTAAATGTGCAGCCTTTGCCATAATTAAACCAATCCCAGTCTGTGTTTTACCCACATAAATTAACGAGAATGATTTGAGCAAACTAACAATTGGCCATTAAGCATAGTCAGGTATTTGCCACAGACGTTGGGAAAGAAACAGCAGGGGGGCAGGGGTAGTGGACACTGCCACACCCGGTCTAACGACATGAATGGGTTGCATTAAAAGCTTTTAGCCACATCGCCACATGCAATCAGCTATGGACAAAGGCTCCACGATGCGGGCCAACAAAAGCGGGCGTTGTTCGCACTGCCACGCCCCCCGACCAGTACGTTAAATGGTCATCGTTGCCTTAAATAATTTCCAAGCGAGTGCCACGCCCACACGCAGAGCAATAGAGATGTAGGTGGCATGCATTTTGGTCGATTGAATAGTTCAATCAATTAGTTAATTGCAGTGCCTGGTCAAACGTCTTTGCTCACGGACTTTTTGCAGCACAAATCGAGGCACTTAGCAGCAATCAGCAATTAGCAGGACGATACCGGGAAACCATTACAGGGGAGACGTGCTCAAAACCAAGTAACTGTTAATGGTACTGGGCTAACTTTTAAGTTTTTCAACTGGCCAACAAGTTGAGAGTGGCAAAGACATTGACTGGCATACAGACTACGTGGTTGTCCCTTGGCAGCACAATTAAAATGTTGACTTTCTCTGCTTTTGGCCAAATGCTTCACACGCTGTAATAACGTGTGGCAGAAGCGAGGGTGAAATGTGGCAAGTGGCAAGCATTTCAAGTGAAAACAGACAAACAAAAATTTGTCGCGCCAAACACAAAACTCAAATGAAGCAGCGGAAAAATGAAGTTTTTCCGAGTTTCTGCACACACACACACAAACACTGACAACAGGGTCGAAATGGGGGAAGGGGTGGGTGAATGAGTTGCCATTGAGTGTGCAAAAACTTTGCAAATTGCAGCTCATCGCTCTTGCGAGCCAAGGGGAGAGGAAGTTGTAATAGAAAATAAAAGCAAAGCAAAAATCATGCTTGCTTTTTTATTAGAAGCCATTCAGCGCCTGGCAGCCATGACAGTCTCGCAAATATGGCGGCAACACCCGGAAGTCGCTTGTCGCTTGTTGCCTGCCACATTCCGTTCTGTCCGTACGTCTGTCTGTCTGTCTGTCTGTCTGTCTGTCCGTCTGTCTGTTGTCGAAGCTCGGCTGATGAGAAATGACAAGCAATAATGCTGGCGGCTCTACTCCATCTGCATTTATCATAACTTTCCTCTTTCATTTGCCTTGATAGCAACGTTGCCACAGGCTGTTCTATTCTTCTTCTTCTTGCTGATTTTGTTGTTTGTGTTGCTTGCGCTGTTTCTATTGCGTTTGCTTGTGCTTCGTTAGCGAGACCTTTCGCTTTTTTGCAAAGCGTTTGCTTTGCTTTCGCATTTATAAATGGCTCCATTGCTTGCCTGTTGCCACTCCCCCTTTAAAGCCACCTCCGTCATGACCACCTGAGGATTAGCGCTCAGCTTTTTGCTGTTGTTTTAATTTCTTGTTTTTAATGTGAAACCATAAATATGTTTAGTTTTTGCACTTTCTCTAGAATTCTCTCTATGTTTGCCGTTTGGATATTCAATCAAAACTAGTAATTAATTATGCTGGCTGACAATTTGCACTAACTTTTCAAATATTATTTAAGAACATAAACGTATTTAATTATTTAAATTGCTTAATTGCATCAGTTTACTGGGTGCTGAATAATTAAATAGCGTCAATCTATTTAACAAACAAAACAAATGATTGTTATAAAATATGTGCAAACACGATTTCAATTTATCCAATTTGGTAATCCTACAAAGTTATCAATCCGCACTGCAAATGAATTTAATGAGGCTACGACAATTAATTAAAAATGCATATTTTCATCAATATAATGTGACAAATGAAAAGCATTTATTATCACATTTACCTCTATTGAAAAGGGCACAATAATTAAATAGCCCAGAATACCATGTACTTATTTAATTATGGCCGGACATAAACTTAAATTAATTTGCAAGTCAAACATTGATTTTTCACTGCATTTAAATGTGACTTCATGTAGCATCTAAAGATTCTTATTTCAGCATGCTCTTATAAAATTGCACTTCACATTACACTCATTACGCATACGCACAGTAACTACGCTTTTATCATAGTAAACTGAAAGCTTACGCACAAATTGAAATACACATTAAGCTGTACAACGATTTGCAGTTCTTGAGTGTATGTAGCACAGCATGTCCTTTAGCGAGTCCTTGAGGTATTCGCTTTATGCATAAATTTATCTTCAACTTGTAAAAGGATGCCAGCGCAGTCATCAAATAAACTACTATATGCCACCAGTAGCAGCTGAATAGTTGAATGCTACACTCAAGAGTGCTCGACTATCGACAACACGGTTTCATCTCAAATTGGTAGATCCAACATCTTTTTACCCTACGATTTAATATGCAGTCTTTGAAAGTAAAAAGCACTCAGAGTTGGCCAAAAAGAGGGCAGATGATGATCATTTAAATATTCAGTTTATTGATAACAAAACCCAGTCAGATGACATGAGGAGGAATACATTTAATTGGAGCTCGGAACAGCAACAAAATCAGCGCCAACAGTTGCTGGTACAGAAATAGGAACTGGAAAATTGTAACAATAAACCAAAAATTCATTTAGCTTATTTGTGTACTGAAAACATGACGGCAAACAAACATGCAGTAAACTACGAGTATGTATGTGCAAAATACATAGATACATATGTATGTATACATTCGCATTCACATGTAGTTGTATATTGCTTGTGTGTCTTGTTTGACTTATCTGTGTATGTGTATTTGTTTGTCATTTTAAATTCAACCATGTGTTGCTGACACAGTTGCCATAGTTGCTGTCACTGAAGACGCTGTTGTTGCTGCTGCTGTTGCCGTTGCCATTAAAATCCTTGCAACATTGTTAATGAACTTTTAATGACTTTTTGTGATGCCTCGAAAATATACGAAAGATACACACATCTAATACAAACAGCAGAACTCAAAAGTAAAGCCAACAAACAAATCTCAACATTTCAGTTTCGGTTCTACTAACAACTTTTAATTTTTTCTCTCTCTTATCCAACATTTTACGCCCATTGAAGGGAGCGTGAAATCTGACGCACTCAAGCACACAACTGCCACGCCCATTTTGGCGCACTAAACTCAACAACGAGAACAACAGCCGTGCTCGTATCAACATCTGCATCAGCAACATCAACAGCAACAGTAGCAATAACAAACAACAACAGCAACAGCAACTTGTTTACATGCCACACGTATGGCATAGATGATACGCTTGCTGATTGGGAATTCAACTGGAATGCACACATACCATTATATATAGATATGTTGACATATATATATCTGAGTATATATAACAGTGAACACAAATCTGCAACTGGCAAGTCCAAAAGCAACCAATAATTATTGGGTACTGAAATATTATTCGAATTATAGCTAAGCATTAAAGTTATATTACTTTTGCATTCTTTGAATTAAAATTTATTGAATTAATCATCAGACAAATTGTTCAATTAAACTACAATATCTTAAGATGAAAATTTGTTAGATATTTTCTATGTAATTAAGAGGTCACGTGTGCAAATTGAGAGTACATTTTAATTCAAATATCAAATTTCAACATCAGAAATTAGTCATAAAGGTCATTGCTTGAACAAAAATCACAAACATATAGTAAATTATATTATTATTTATTTGTGCACGACTAAAAGCAGTCGGCAAACAAAAAATTACCAAGTATAAAAATTAAGTTAAAGATTAAAAATACAAATACAATTTAAAATAAATTATGAACTGTAACGAAAAAAAAAATTATAAATATATATTTGAAAAAAAAAAAATAAACATATTCTTAATTGTTTTAAACTATTTAAAAAAATAAACAATTGTGCGATAATTTTTGTCAAACAAATGCTTGAGTCATTGTAAGTAACTTGCACAATATAATAATTATTGCAGCAATCTATTGGCATAAAAATTATAAATCAAACTGTTCCTTTATTTCGATAGTACTTGAGTTTTATTGGTTTATGGAATGCAAATTCTTATAATAAAAGACCGCTTTTAATTTTTAATTAGATGTATGATATAAACCAATGGAAAAATAAGAAATCATCACAGTTCCAATTTCAATATTAATTGCGTAATCTTCCAACTATTATTATTAAATAGGACACGTATGCCCATTCATAAACTATTAGGTAGTAGAAATGTAAACACATATTGTTGATAAAAACGAAACATAATAAAAAACTAACAAACAATAAAGTTTAATGGCAAAATTGTAGACCTCAAAGTTGATAAGTTGTGAAAACAACAATAGCTAGATAATATCGTCTGTCTCGGACATATTTAAACGACGACGGCACTGTAACGGTTAGAGTCGCATACGAACGCTGCCAGTGTTGAGAAGGTACTTCAAGAAGCTGCGATCAGCTGTTAAAATCCAAAACGATCGATCAAACAGCTGTTCGGCAAACAATTCAATAGCCAAACTAAGTTTATTAAGTAAAACTGTTTGTCATTCAATTCTAATTATAGATAATATTCGTGAAATATAAATACATTAGTGTATCAGATTCATAATGAGCAAAGCCGAGTGGGAAAACAATGAGGAAATTAAAATATTTCGAGAATATCTACGCATTCCAACAATGCACCCAAATGTGGATTACAGTAAGTTTGTCAAATATTCAAGAGCACTTCTTATCTACAATCGTGTATGACCACAAGATAACCTATCACTTTTGCTATTTAAAACCTCATCTCATAAAGATAAAATGTCTACATTTTACAGCCGCCTGTGTAGAATTCTTAAAGCGTCAGGCAGCCAGCCTGGCTCTGCCCGTGGATGTGCTTTATCCAGTTAACGAATCCAATCCCGTTGTGGTTATGAAATGGGAGGGAAAGCAGCCGGAACTGCCTTCCATCATTCTCAATTCGCACACGGATGTGGTTCCCGTTTTCGAGGATAAGTGGACACATGGACCATTCAGCGCCGATCTGGATGATGAGGGACGCATTTACGCTCGTGGCTCCCAGGACATGAAGTGCGTTGGAACTCAGTATCTGGCGGCAGTTCGTGCTCTCAAAGCGAATGGTTTCCAGCCAAAGCGTACAGTGTACCTCACTTTTGTGCCAGATGAAGAGGTTGGTGGTCATCTGGGCATGCGCGAGTTGGTTAAAGGAGATTACTTCAAGAAACTAAATGTGGGATTCAGCTTTGACGAGGGCATTGCCAGTGAGGATGAAACCTACTCTTTGTTCTATGCCGAGCGCACGTTGTGGCGTAAGTTATACTTAGTGTTTACCAGCATATAAGCTCATCTCACAATCGTCATCTCTTTCAGATCTCAAATTAAAGTTCGGAGGCACTGCTGGCCATGGTTCTCTGCTTCTGCCCAACACAGCTGGCGAGAAACTCAACTATGTTGTGAATAAAATGATGGAGTTCCGCGCATCGCAAGTGAAACGCCTTGAGGAAGACCCCACTATTGATATTGGAGACGTGACCACAGTAAATCTTACACAAGCTGGTGGCGGTGTACAGAACAATGTGGTGCCGCCATTGCTGGAAGTGGTGTTTGATATTCGTGTTGCCATTACTTTGGATTTGGCTGAATTCGAGAAGCAAATTCGCGATTGGTGCGATGAGGCTGGTGGCGACATTGAGTTGAAGTTTGAGATGAAAAATCCCTATGTTGAGCCGACCAAAATAGATGCTTCGAATCCATATTGGTTGGCCTTTAAGCAGACCTTAGACGAACTGTAAGTATGACAGCAAAGTTCCATTAACTATGCTAACACTCCTCTTATTTCTGCAGCGGTCTGAAGACCCGAGTTCGAGTTTTCCCAGGTGCTACTGACAGTCGCTATGTCCGCCATGCGGGAATTCCCGCCTTGGGATTCTCACCAATCAACAATACTACAATACTTTTGCATGATCATGATGAGTATTTGCGTGCAAGTACCTATCTGCATGGCATTGAGATCTACAAGAAACTCATAGCTGCTGTTAGCAATGTCTAAACTCCAAGGAGAGAATGAGGTGGTAGCCGCAATTATAGCATTTGATTACTTATATTAATAAAGGCTGTGTCTTTCTACAACATGTTTTAAATGCACAATTTCTAGCGCTACATATAATATAGATATGGTTCTCAACTAACACGTCCATCCATCATGTCATAAAAATGGATTTTGTGTACGTATATAAAAATATTGCAACGAATGCTAATGAGACGATAACGTTGGCTTCTTATCTGGAAATTATCGCGACTAAATATGAATTGTTTAGTCGCGATAATTTTCAGTGATTGTGGGAATATCACAATACTAGAACCTCACATAGAAACAATCAATCAAGTGTTTGAATGAGTAAAGTCTGGGTACTTTAAATAAAATTCTCGATTTAATGACCATATAATAAAAACTTAATAGCTAAAATAAAAAAAATTTTAAAAAAACCTATTAATACTGAAAACACAAATCTTATAAAACAGTTATGTTTGAATCTTGAGAGTTACCAACTTATTGTCACTCCTAATTAGCTGGAATTGTGAAACACACTTAAATTCAACATTTCCAAATATGTGTGCTTATCATATTGAAATGCACATAAATAGCACAGGAACTTCGAAGTACAGTAGCTGATATCATTATTGTTATGGTTTCTGTGGTATATAGTTAGATAATATTATATGTAAGCTTGATAGGTATATGCTATATAAATATATTTTTGAGTGGAGCATTCTTATTACTATTCATTACATTTACGTGTACTTAAAATCAATTTGAAGACATGGAAAATAACTATTTAGTATAGTGAACTTTGATAAGCAACCACAAGAGGCATGGTGATAAGTAGCTAAACTACAAGGTTATTGGAACTTGATATGCGATGACCCATATCATATATAAATGACAAGTGACGCCAGTGTAAGCACTTATTCTCAGCCGAACTTTCAACTCAAGATGAGTAAAGCCAAATGGGAAAACAATGAGGAAGTTCGAATCTTTCGTGAATATCTGCGCATTCCTTCGGTGCATCCAAATGTGGATTACAGCAAGTTGCACTTATAAAGGAATTCTGAATACAAGTTGCTAAATTGTGTCTTCTTCAGCCCCTTGTGTGGAGTTCCTAAAGCGACAGGCAGCCAGTCTGAGTCTTCCTGTGGATGTTGTCTATCTTCGTTCTGAAGCGAGTCCTGTTGTCATCATCAAGTGGCTGGGCAAGCAGCCTGAGCTGCCATCCATCATTCTGAATTCCCACATGGATGTAGTACCTGTATTCCCAGACAAATGGATACATGGCCCTTTTAGTGCTCACCTGGATGATGAGGGGCGTATTTATGGGCGTGGCTCGCAGGATATGAAATGCGTGGCAACCCAATATCTGGGAGCCATTCGATCTCTAATAGCTGATGGATACCAACCAAGGCGAACGGTTTATCTTACCTTTGTACCAAATGAAGAAGCTGGACATGATGGTATGGTTGATCTGGTCAAGAAAGATTATTTCAAGAAACTAAATGTGGGATTCAGCTTTGACGAGGGCATTGCCAGTGAGGATGAAACCTTCTCTCTGTTCTATGCCGAGCGTACTGTGTGGCGTAAGTTATACTAAGTATTGATAAGGAGACCAGCTCATCTCGCAACGTGAACTCTTTCAGAACTCAAATTCAAGTTCGGAGGTACTGCTGGTCATGGTTCTATGCTTCTGCCCAACACAGCTGGCGAGAAGTTCAACTATGTTGTGAAGAAAATGATGGAGTTCCGCGCATCGCAAGTGAAACTACTTGAAGAGCATCCTAATCTTGATATTGGAGACGTAACCACAGTGAATCTCACCCGAATTGGCGGTGGAGTGCAAAATAATGTGGTGCCCGCTTCTCTAGAAGCATATTTTGATATTCGAATTGCCATAACTGAAGATTTGCATGCTTTTGAGAAGCAAATTCGCAAATGGAGTGCAGAGGCTGGTGAGGGGATTGATATAATCTTTGAAGCGAAAGAGGATTATGCAGAGCCGACAAAGATTGATGCATCTAATCCTTATTGGATGGCCTTTAAACAAGGCATAGACGAATTGTAAGTAGATAGCAACGACAGTTTTCTTAACTTTTGCTTTAAACTCTTTATTATAGGGGTCTGAAAACTCGTGTAAGAGTTTTTCCGGGTGGCACTGATAGCCGTTTTCTACGTCATCTGGGCATTCCTGCTCTTGGATTTTCACCAATTAACAATACACCTGTATTACTGCACGATCATAATGAGTATCTGGGGGCAGACACCTATCTACGTGGCATTGCAATTTACAAAAAACTCATCGCATCTGTTGCTAATGTATGAAAATAAATTCAAAAAATCAAATTACTTAAAATTTACAAAATTTCTCGAATATTATCGTTTATCACGAGATTAAAGATGGATTCCCTGAAACTTCCCCAAATTTATTAAGAATAAATTTTTTTCAAACTTATCAAATCCATTGCCAATGTTTGATTATAATCTTAAGAACACAAATTCCTGAAATTTACCCGACTTGTTTGAGAGTTAATAAACTCTTATCAATTGCATTGGCATTTGTAGCAAAATATTAGTTATTTTGTTGATATTGGGTTCTATTTTGGGATGGGTAAACAGTTGTGACTGTACAGAAAAGTATGGCACCATCCGAATGTTACAATGTACATTTTACCACATAAGTGTCTGTGAAAGCTTCGACGTCAACAATAATTCTGATAAAAGTCTCATTTGCAAGCACATTAATCACGTAGATAAGAAAAGCATATCAGCCAAATTTTCTATTAAACACAAGTAGTCATAAATCTGATAAAAATAAAACCGAGTTACTGACTAAT
Organism: Drosophila innubila; assembly: GCF_004354385.1. Lineage (NCBI taxonomy): Eukaryota > Metazoa > Arthropoda > Insecta > Diptera > Drosophilidae > Drosophila > Drosophila innubila. Next base: position 8,462,934 of record NW_022995380.1, read on the forward strand.
GCCTATATGAGTGTCCGTCTATTTTATCATCGACGACGACGTCGACGTCGGCATCGGCATCGGCACTGATACTGCATATTACCTTAGGTGTTGGCTTATACCACACTCCAGTCATAAATAAGAGCTGACAGTGGTTATAAGGTGCTACTGCACAAAAATTTTCATTCAGTTTAAAGCAAGAAGCATCTAAGAGCACACTAAACAAACCAAAATGAGCAAAGCAGAGTGGGAAAATAATGAAGAAATTAAGATCTTCCGTGAATATCTACAAATTCCATCCGTGCATCCAAACATTGACTACAGTAAGTGTGTGGAATTATCAGAATTTGATCGTCTACCATTTATAGAGAGCCCTTAAACGAATATAAAAAAGCTTATGAAGTTTTAACTGTCTAATTTCAACAGCACCATGCGTAGAATTCTTGAAAAGACAGGCTGAGAGTCTCGATCTCTCGGTGCATGTGGTTTATCCAGCCAATGAAAATAATCCAGTCGTGATTCTGAAGTGGGAGGGCAGCGAGCCAGAGCTGCCTTCCATTATACTGAACTCCCACATGGATGTGGTTCCTGTGGTAACCGAAAAGTGGGAACACGATCCCTTCGGTGCTGAAATGGATGATGAGGGCCGCATTTTTGCTCGCGGTACGCAGGATACAAAACAAATTGGAACACAATATCTAGGTGCCATTCGTGCCCTCAAAGCAGAAGGATTCCAGCCAAAACGCACAGTGTATGTGACCTTTGTACCCGATGAGGAGCTTGGCGGTCACCTTGGCATGAAAGAATTTGTCAAGGATGACTACTTCAAGAGCATGAATGTGGCCTTTAGTTTGGATGAAGGATCTCCCAGCTTGGATGAGAACTACTATGTATTCTATGCAGAGCGAACTGCCTGGCGTAAGTAAAAGATAAGATATCGAAGCGATTGAATCATTATCATTCCATTTATAGCCATCAGATACAAATTCAGTGGAACTGCCGGCCATGGTTCTATCTTGCTTCCACACACTGCGGGCGAAAAGCTTCATTATGTTTTAAATAAGATGATGGAGTTCCGTGCATCACAGGTGAAGATGTTAACAGATGATCCCGATCTCTTCATGGGGGATGTGACCACGCTGAATCTTACCCAAGTAATCGGTGGACAGCAGAACAATGTGGTTCCTGCTGAACTGGAAGTAATCTTTGATTTACGCATTGCCGTCACGGCTGATCTGGAAGCCATGGAGCGAAAAGCTCTTCAGTGGTGCGAGGAAGCAGGTGGCGGTGTTGAGCTCATCTTTGAACGCAAAGATGACTTTGTGCCACCTACGAAAATTGGTGCATCAAATCCATTCTGGGTTGCATTTGAGAATTCCATGAATGAGCTGTTAGTATAATTATACTTATATTTCGCCCATCACATGATTACATTATTTATCTATTTTTTTAAAGGAACTTGAAATTCCGTCCACAAGTGTGTCCCGGTGGAACAGACAGTCGCTATCTACGCCAACAGGGAGTCGCATCATTAGGATTCTCGCCAATGAACAACAACACGCCCATCCTAGCCCACGATCACGATGAATATATAACTGCCGAAATCTATCTGCACGGTATTGAGGTCTACAAGAAGATAATTCCAGCTATAGCCAATGCATGAAAAGTCAGCATCAAATTTACGCCTTTACAATTAACATATTTTTAAATTTATGACATTAATAAACAAATGTTCAAATTTGAAAACAAATAAACCAAAGATAAAGTTATCACAAAATAATGCAATCAGAATGAAATTTAAACTGGGGAAACATACATTTAATTGCTGTTAAATTTTAATTGTTACAAGCGACTATTCTATCCAAATAGCAACATACTCGTATAAACCAATTAATATTATTATTTTATTACAATAAAAAATATATTAAAAATCAATTATATTTACAAAATGTATGATAATGCAGAAGATATTTAAATAATTAAATCAGAAACAGAATAAAATGGGTAATTATGATAAATTTATGACAGATTAAATTTATTAAGAAAAACGTAAGGTAGCTCAGTGGAGGTGAAGGGCATCTCGTAGTCGAGCATAATTGGCAAAAGCGTTCTCCCTTAATTGAAATGATTACAACATTAATCGCTTATCAACTTCTCGTTGATTTTCATTTTTTTTTTTATTAATAAATGTATTTATGATAATTATATGGTTAAGGTTCACAAACCAAAAACAAAAAGACATTGATCATGGAAACTGACTGTTTCGTCAAATTTATGACAGTTGAAAGACAAGCAACAGCCTTTCTGTGGGAACCCAAAGGGGGTGAAGGGTATCTCCCTTAACTGATAATGCTTACAACATAAATCCATTATCAACTATTGGTTGATTTTCATTTATTTTGTTATTTAAATTAATTATGATAATTATGTGGTTAAAGTTCACTAAAATACCACAATAAAATGATAAGAAATTTATAAGATAAAAGTAGAGAAACAACAAAAAAAAAATGCTATATCGATGTAGGGCTCTCATATTTAAACGATGGTGGCGATAAGGCGACCAACCAGTCGTTAGCGATCGTTGGAACTGTTAAGAGGCTATTTTTGTGCTCAGGATCTGTAGTTCCAACTTTGCATATCAAAGGACATATCCTGACTAAACACTTACAAGAAAACTGAATTTACATACTCGTAATAAATCGTTTAATTTTTGCAAAATGAGCAAAGCTGAGTGGGAAAGTAATGAGGAAATTAATATCTTCCGTAATTATCTGCGCATTAATACGGCGCACCCAAACATAGATTACAGTAAGTTAACAAGATTATGATCTTTATGGTTATTTAGATCGCGATAAGCCGTCGGTTTGTAATAAAGAGCATCATAAAATACAGTTCGGGTCAGATTAAAGATATGGTATACACTTTTTTCAGCTGCTTGTGTGGAATATTTGAAGAAGCAGGCAGCTAGCCTTGATCTGCCCGTCGATGTTCTTTATCCGGCCAACGAGGATAACCCCGTCGTAGTAATGAAATGGGAGGGAAAGCAGCCGGAACTTCCTTCTATCATTCTCAACTCGCACACGGATGTTGTTCCAGTGTATCCTGAGAAGTGGACCCACGAGCCTTTCGCAGCCGATATGGATGACGAGGGGCGTATTTTCGCTCGTGGTACACAGGACACTAAGGAGATTGGAACTCAATACCTCGGAGCCATTCGTGCTCTCAAAGCCAAAGGATTCCAGCCAAAGAGAACTGTGTACATAACTTTTGTGCCCGATGAGGAGGTTGGCGGTCATCTCGGAATGCGTGAATTCGTGGAGACGGATTACTTCAAGAAGATGAATGTAGGCTTCAGCTTGGATGAAGGATCTGCCAGCTTTGATGAGAACTATTATGTCTATTATGCAGAACGCACTGCCTGGCGTACGTAGAATCGGAAGTGTGAATATTAGACTTTTTTCTATTACTATATTTGATTTCAGCTATTAGATTCAAAATCTCCGGCACTGCTGGCCATGGTTCTCTGTTGTTGCCAAAAACCGCTGGCGAGAAACTGAACTTTATTGTGAACAAGATGATGGAATACCGCGCATCTCAAGTCAAGCTTCTTAAAGAGAAAAGTCTTTTCTTTGGAGATGTCACCACCATTAACCTTACACAATTAAGTGGTGGAGTACAAAACAATGTGGTTCCTGCTCTACTGGAGGTGGTCTTTGACCTGCGCATTGCCATCGATGTGGATCTGGAAGCTCTTGAGAAGCAATTCCGCGATTGGTGCGAAGAGGCAGGAGGCGGCGTTGAGCTTGTTTTTGAACGTAAAGATGATTTTGTACCACCTACAAAAATTGGTGCTTCAAATCCCCTCTGGGTAGCTTTGGAAAAGGCAATGAATGACCTGTGAGTATTTTGACACTAATTAAATAATTTATGAGATTCAAACATTCATCTTTACTTATAGGAACTTGAAAATCAAGCCGCAAGTTTGTCCTGGCGGTACCGACAGCCGTTACCTGCGCCCAAAGGGAGTCTCCGCACTAGGATTCTCTCCGATGAACAACAACACACCTCCTCTTCCGCATGATCATGACGAGTTTATTCGCGCGGATGTCTATCTGCATGGAATTGAAATTTATGAGAAAATCATCCCAGCTATTACCGATATTTAAAAAATATACTAGTTAATAGCTTTCGACTGCAAAAGCTTGTAGAACAAATTTTACATTTCAAAATTATGTTATGAATAAAATATTCAAAATATGTTTAAAATAAATTCCGAATATTAACAAGTATTTTATCGAGTTTATTAATATTTTTAGAGTAGCCAAAAGAGTTGCAAGTCAGATATTTTAGAGGATAACTAATCAATTTTAAAGAAAGTCTTTTAAGTATAGATCTGAAAATGTCACTACTTAAAGTACAAACAGATAAATAAGACTCTTTTGATAAAAATTTAAAACACTATTTTTTAGATAATTAAAATATTAAATTTATGTTGATAGTGACACACTGAAAGATTTTATATATATTAACAAAGCTTAAAATCCAAGAGGTTACTTTTCAAGAATATTGCTTGAGTTTTGAAAACTTTTTAAAAATGACAAGTTTAATGATAAGAAGGAAGTGCTAAAAAACTACCCCAAACTATGTTGCTAGGTAATTTGTATTTACTGTAGTGCTCAGATTTATGTTATAACATTAACCGCAAAAATTTATTAGCAACTGCTTGTTAATGTTATCCAATTTTTTTCGTCTTAAAGAGGTCAGTAAAATACCACAATAAACTGATAAGAAAAAAGAATGATAAAAGAAGAGAAATACTGATTCTGGTTTGGAATCAATGTTAGCATTTTTATATTTAAATGATGGTAGTGATAAGAATGAAAACAGTCGTTGGTGATCGTTTGTACTGTTAAGAAGTAATATTCCACCTCGGGATCTGTGTCCTACACATTTAATATCACAAGATAAAAACGAGCCTTTGATTATTGAAATCAAAATGAGCAAAGCCGAGTGGGAGAACAACGAGGAAATTAAGATATTCCGTAAATATCTTCGTATTCCAACGGTTCACCCAAATATAGACTTTAGTAAGTAGAAAAAAACTTGATAAGCCCATGCTTGTGTTTTAAGATCATAAAGTAATCGGGTAAGATTAAAATTAATCAATTTACACACTTTTTTAAAGCTGCTTGCGTGGCATTCTTAAAGCGACAAGCCGCAGATCTTGGTCTACCCTTGGATGTTATTTACCCTGCCAATGAAGTTAATCCCGTCGTAATTCTAAAATGGGAAGGCAGTCAGCCAGAGCTACCTTCAATTATACTGAACTCCCACATGGATGTCGTTCCCGTGTATCCGGAAAAATGGACTCACGATCCTTTCAGTGCCTATATGGATGACGAAGGACGCATTTTCGCTCGAGGCGCTCAGGATACAAAGGAGATTGGAACTCAATACTTGGGTGCTATTCGTGCTCTCAAAGCCAAAGGATTCCAGCCAAAGAGAACTGTGTACGTGACCTTTGTACCCGATGAGGAGGTTGGCGGATATCATGGAATGCGAGAATTCGTTAATACGGATTATTTCAAGAACATGAATGTTGCCTTCAGTTTGGATGAAGGAGGTCCTAGCCTTAAGGAGAGCTATTGGGTCTTTTATGCTGAACGAACTGCCTGGCGTAAGTAGAACTGAGAGTGTGATCTTCAGCTTTGTTATTTCCAATTCATTCCAGCTCTTCGATTCAAGATTAAGGGCACGTCAGGTCATGGTTCTCTGTTGCTGCCCAGCACCGCTGGAGAGAAGTTCAACTTTATTGTAAATAAAATGATGGAGTTCCGCGCATCACAGGTCAAAATTTTAAAAGAGAATCCAAATCTCACGACCGGCGATGTGACCACCGTTAACCTTACCCAAGTGAGCGGTGGAGTGCAGAACAATGTGGTTCCTGCAATGCTGGAGGTGGTCTTTGACTTGCGCATTGCTGTCACCCAGGATGCAGCAGTTTTGGAGCAGCAGTTCCGCGATTGGTGCGAAGAGGCAGGAGGCGGGATTGAGCTCGTTTTTGAGCGAAAAGATGACTTTTCACCGGCGACAAAGATTGATGCGTCAAATCCGTTTTGGACAGCCTTTGAGACGACTCTACACGAACTGTAAGTATAGTCTCACTCGAAAGAATATATTTATTAACCCTTCATCTTATCTCACAGCAACTTGAAACTATCCCCAATAGTTTGTCCCGGCGTAACTGACAGTCGATATCTTCGCACAAAGGGAGTCTCGGCAATTGGTTTCTCACCGATGAACAAAAACACTCCACTTCGGATACACGATCACGATGAGCATATACGTGCTGATGTCTATCTGCATGGTATCGAAGTCTATAAAAAGATAATTCCAGCTGTCACAAATATTTGACAAGGAACTGGAAGACACTTTTCTAATTTTTAAAAGAATTTCAATAAAGAATTTATCAGTTAACTGTCGGTCTTTAAACATGCTTTTCTTATCTGACTGATAAACTTTTTAATTTATCTTAAAATCAAAGCCTTTTATTTATAAGATAAGATAAGCGCCAGTCTTTTAAGCGAATTTCGCTTACAAACGTTTGAAGATCACAAGTGGTTTCTCTACGATTTGGTAAACAGCATTTTTATTAAGAGTAAAATGCTTAAATTAAAAATAAAAATGTTTAGGAAAAAACAGATCAGAATTCCAATTTTGCGAATTTTTGATTAATTATAATGAATTGAAAACTAAATGTAGCCAGAAATATTCCCCGATTTATCAAAAATGATAATTACAAAAAAGTTTTGGTGAAAGGTCATTTGAAAAAGCCACAAAAACACTGATAAGAATTTGTGACTTATGTGTAAATATGATAAAAGTCGACAAATTTTTAGCAAGAAAATTGTGTGATCAATGACGAATTTTCGTATTTAAGCGATGGTTGCGATAAGACCGAAAACAGTCGTTGGCGATCGCTGAAATAGTTAAGAAGTTTTCCTTGTGCGGTCAAAAGATCAGAAAAAATTAATTAATTAATAAAACACACAAAATAACTATAATTTAATAATCAAAATGAGCAAAGCCGAGTTGGAAAATAACGAAGAAATTCAGATCTTCCGTGAATATCTGCGTATTCCATCGGTGCATCCAAATGTAGATTACAGTAAGAATTTTTATTATAATTAAACAAAGTCTGAGTGCAATTAAAATTAAAGTAAACACATTTAATAGCGCCTTGTGTGGAATTCTTGAAAAGACAGGCAGCTAGTCTAGATCTGCCAGTAGAGATTGTTTATCCAGTAAACGAGAAAAATCCTGTCGTCCTCATAAAATGGGAGGGAAAACAGCCAAATCTGCCAGCCATCATTCTGAACTCGCACATGGATGTGGTTCCAGTGTTCCCAGAGAAGTGGACCCACGATCCCTTCAGTGCCGATCTGGATGATGAGGGACGCATTTACGCTCGCGGCACACAGGACACTAAGGAGATTGGAACTCAATATTTGGGTGCTATTCGTGTTCTCAAGGCCAAAGGATTCCAGCCAAAACGAACAGTGTACGTGAGTTTTGTGCCAGACGAGGAGGTTGGCGGATATCTTGGAATGCGTGAATTTGTTCACACGGATCATTTTAAGAACATGAATTTGGGCTTCAGTATGGATGAAGGATCCTCCAGTTTGGATGATGGGTACTATGTGTATTATGCAGAGCGTACTGCCTGGCGTAAGTTCTAATGGGTTTATTTACTGGAGCTGTGACAAAATGAATCCTTTCACAGATCTTCGATTCAAGATCAGCGGCACTGCAGGCCATGGTTCCATCCTACTTCCCAACACGGCGGGAGAGAAATTCAACTTCATTGTGAATAAGATGATGGAGTTTCGTTCATCACAGGTGAAAATGTTGGCAAGGGACTCGAGCCTTTTCTTTGGTGATGTGACCACCGTAAATATGACAATTGTGAATGGTGGAGTGCAAAACAATGTGGTTCCCGCAATGCTGGAGGTGGTCTTTGATTTGCGCATTGCTATCGATGTGGATCTGGATGGCCTTGAGAAGCAAATACGCGATTGGTGTGAGGAGGCAGGTGGCGGCATTGAGCTCGTGTTTGAACAGAAAGATGAATATGTGCCGCCTACAAAGGTCGATGAAACGAATCCCTTCTGGTTAGCCTTTGAGAAGGCCACGAAAGAACTGTGAGTATGCTTATTTCGTATAGTGTGAATCATGTGATTTAAAACATCTGCTTTTAACAGCAATCTGGAAATTCGACCACATGTCTGTCCAGGAGGCACTGACAGTCGCTTCATACGTTCCAAGGGAATTCCAGCTCTGGGTTTCTCACCCATCAATAACACGCCCATTTTGCTGCACGATCACGATGAATACATTCGTGCCGACAGCTATTTACATGGCATTGAGGTCTACACAAAGGTTATTGCAGCTATTGCAGATGTTTAAGAAAATTACGTATACGTTCAGAAACTTGTTATTATATATATTGAATATTGTGTTAAGTAATTAATTAATAATTTTGTTTCTAAATAAAAAAATATCATCAATAATATTAGCAAATGCCACCAAAAAATATGTTTGAGTCATGCCGCAAAACCAACAAAATGTAATGAGTCTTTTTTACTGATGAGTCATAAGGTAATTAGAGCGTATTCAGTCAGAGTTCCCTTATCAATTTATCAATTTATCAATATATGTATATGGAATTGTCGAAAATTTTACTACAACAAAGTAACTTGATTCCTTGGCATGAGGAATCAAACATGTATGTGACGCATACGCCATGTTGCGCAACGCAAAATATTGACAAGTATTTGACAGAGGGCGAAACAAAGTTGTAAGCAGACCTTCAGTTTGTCAGTTAGTCAACGGAATTGATGGTAAAGTCCTTCAAGGACTGAGAGTAGAACTGGGAATGGGATGAAAATGCTCGCATGCCTGTGACAGCAAAATGTCAGCCGAACATTGAAACGCTTGGAATGTTGAGCATGTGGCAATACGGGAACATAAATTATGCTCAACCCGCTGAATGAATAATATGCCCCACCCTATTGGTGGTGCTCACGTCTGTCGATTAGACACGTTAATGCATGTGTCAGCCGATGAAATATGCATTGATATTCGAACTCTGCGAACTCTGTTGTGTGTGAGGTCATCCCAATTGTTTAGTGTGTGTGTGCGAGTGTGTGTGTGAGTGTGTGTGCGGCATACAATTATGACAATTTATGCGGCAACTGTGACAGGTATTGCGTGGGGTTTTGGTGTGGCTTGCATTGCAAATGACTTCCACACAATTAGCATTGACCATTAGCAAAAGAGAGGAGCGAAAGTTTGGCCTAATGACTGCTGTTTCAGACCTTTAGCGTTCTCGTTACCGTTGCCAACTTAATGCATATCATTTTTACTTTTAATGAGCCGGCAACGCTCTCACATCCTTGCTCTCTCTTCTTTACTCTCTCTTCTTTCTCTCTCTCTTTCTTTCTGGTCACAGGCGAGTGCACTTACTGCTGCAAGTTCTTGCAACCAAGTTTGGCGCATTCACTCACCTGCTACGGACCAACTTGAAATTCAGTTTTTCTTCTTCCTGCACTTTTTATATTGCAAGATTCGCTTTGCATTTTAATTTTTCCTTGGCCGTGTGTGTTCATGTGTGTGTGTGTGGGCGTGTAAAACTTTGCCAAGTTTTACATTTCAATTTTAATTTCTTTATGCCACACTTTTTGGCGCAAACTTTAAGCCAGGCTGAAAGGAGCAACCCGAGAAGCACTACAAGCACATTTTTAATGGCCCACTCACACTAATTAGTGTGAGTTGAAAGTTTTTACTCTTTAACGCATAACGCAGGCTGACTAAAAATGAACGTCTATAACTTAGATGGGCATTTTGCATTTGCATTTCGGGCAACCATGAAATTTTTATTGCCTTCTCGAAGTTTATGACATATAAAAGTTAATTCAACAATCAAAATGAAAAGCAGAACACGTTGTAATTAAATTCAATTTACTTACAACTCCTGTGGCCACGCAATGGCCCAACACCATGCCACATGCCACATGCCACACGCCACACGGCAAGTGAAACCGTCTTGTCTTCAGGGCCAACGTTATGGCCATGCAATTAAAATCTAAGATTAAACGAGCATCAGCCCATGTCTACCAAGTATAACAACAACTGAGCTCGTCCCACACTCTTCGCCTGTGGCAACAAAGTGTTTTTATGCGACGCCCAGGCAATTGAAGAAGGGGCAACTTCGCTGTAATTGAAACTCCCACTTGTCAAACGCACAGTGGCACCAAATATCATGGCAAATGGTCAAAAAATATTATTATTACCTCCAATGATTACGCATTTCTCATTGCTTAAATGATTCATTAAATAATTAATTGTTCAATCTGTACCTAGCACAGAAGAAGAGAGGGGAAGAGTTTTTGTCCCATTCTCATCTCTCTCTCTCTGTCTTTCTCTTTCTCTCAACTTCCAACTCATGTTTGTTATTTGACAGTGAAGATCTGTTGAGGTCTCAACTTTAGAATGGGATTCACTCTAATATTTATAGCATACTTTTTGGAGCAGGATAATACTAAGAAACTTTTAGTTTAAGTAGATAGTGAGGTAAATAATTAGGCAGAGGTATTATTAAGTTATTGTATTTTCTATTCTCTCTCTTACTCTTTTTAATTAATTAAATTTCCTTACCAGTTACTTTTTACGTAAGACCTGAAGGGCAAAGCGAGGTAGTTATAGTTTTTAAGAGGTCCATTTAATCTGTTTACACTTAACTAACATATCTAAAACTTGGCTAAAATAATAGTTTTAAGTAATCAGACCTATGATTCAACAGATTCTCTATTATATCTCGTAGGATTAAAATTATGTTTGATTTAAAAATTCTTAGGACCGGTTTTTTAATGTCTCCTTAAATTTTATCTAAGAGATATTTTCAAGTTTTACATTAATTTCTATACATTTAACGTCAAAATATCTCTGATATAGTTATTCAACATTGAATAACCGGCCCTTATTGAAATTGAAAGCATGAACAACATACTTTTTAATAAAATTGCAGTGCTACGATGCTGATCCAAATAAAATAAATAAATATGTTGGAAAAGAATGCAGTCTCTGAGCTATACATAGAATTGTCAGAATGTTTAAGTTAACGCATTTCTACTTTATATATTTTAATAGTTAGATAATTTGCAACTATAAGGGAATAAAGACTTTATTTTCATCACTAGCTACATCTTTATCAGAGTTGTTCTGTGTATTTATATAATAAATATTAAACTTTAGATGTTGTTTTAAAGTTAATTTGAAATTTGATTACCTATAATTATGCACAATTATTAGCACTTTAGCATGAACTTTAGTTTAGAAACAGTTATGTTTTATGTGTTAATTAACACCTGTTATAATCAAGTAACCAGCCAACACTTGCACTAAATTATAGTTTATGTCAAAGGAACAGCAGATCCATAATCTCGGTTTACCCCCCATTGTGAGATGCCATAGACGTCTTAAAAGTAATATAAAAGCAGACACACACACTCCTTTTTAATCACGCCCACAAATACACTTACTGTGGTAAATAGAGTCAATTCAAGTAGGAATATAAGATAATATTTATGCGAGTGTAAGGCTCTGTGTGGTAAATAATTTATTTTGTCATTAAGATAAACTCTAAGCCACACACACACACACATGAATGTATACACAGATACACTCGCTCACAGAGTGGTGCTTTAACCCATGGTGAGCCACATAAATGTCACACAGTTAGAGCCACAAAATCGCGAAAAAGGCAAACTAATTAACTTGTTTAGCACCGGGGTGCACAATTTCTTTGCTCTTAACGTGTCTGCTGCTAAACTAATGAGAGAACACACACACAGAAGTGTACATTAAGTGTATGTGTGAGCTTGCCGTTTAGAGCGCGTCTGGAGAGCATTGAGCTGAGACTTAGCTAAGTGCTAGCATTTCTTATTTAAAAAAAGAAATATATATAACGAGTATATGGTAGAAGTTGTGGCTGATTAAGCCCCGTTGAGCGCGCGCATGGGGGCATATGAGGCAGGAGCAATTGTCGACGCTTTGTAGCTGTTGCTGTTGCTGTTGCAACATGGCAAAAGTTTATTGCATACGCGAAGGCGTAAAAGAAAAGTGTAGCGGAAATGGAAATGCTGCCGCTTGCAATGCCAAAAAAATAAATGGGCAGCACAAGCAAAATGAGAAACTTTCAATAAGCAGTTGCGTTGTGGCACAAACCAAACCAAGTTCTTTGCCCCTACCTTTCACGTCTTCCTCGTCTGCCTCTCTTTCTCTCTCTCTCTATCTCTCTCTCTTAGTGCTCCGCATCAACGCGTCGCGACTCGGCGTCGTCTGCATGGCCCAACAATTGCAATTTCATTTCCGTTCGCTGCCATTTTATTTGTGCTATGCTTTTCTTTTGTATATATATGTATAATTTTATATCTCTATCTGTTGTAACTGCAGCTTCGTTCAGCTTTATTTTCTTTACTTTTAAGCAATAAGAATATTTGAATGTTTGTAAATTTCGCTCTCTCTTTTTCTCTCTGTACTGTTTGTGTGTGTTTATTTTCTATCCGCAGACTTTGGCTGACTTTCGAGCATAAACTTTTGAGGTTGCAGCTAAGCAAATATATAATAAATAAATAATTGCAGCCAAAGCCAAGCCGAAGTCAAATGAGCTTGAGAATCGCAAACAGAAGACTTCAACTGAATAGAATGCCGCAAAGGAATATATTGAAGTATGTGGATTGGTATTGCCTGACAGTTAAACTCATTAAACTTTTATGACTAATTGTAACTTGAAAGTTTTCGAGAGTGTTTTTGAACTCTCGGCATCATTTCTCAACTGTCCGCGCTGTTTACATTGTTAACCAAGCGTCGGCATTTTCAACTTTTAACTCTTACTCGTATTCTTTCATATTGCGTATACGCAATTTTTATTTTTTTTCAACTTTTCAAGAGACCTTTCGCAAAAGTTTCTTAAAACGCAGACAATTCTGCAGTTTGGGCAAAAAACTTTCGCTGACAATTTGTCAGTGATTTTTGAGCATTTCTTCGCGTTATAAAAAGCTGCCGACTGAACTGAAGATAATCGCGCTGTCAACGCCGGAAACTTGGACTCAGATTCGGACTCGAGTCACATAATACTCAGCGTGGTCTCAATTTTAGTTGTTTCCAGCGTTCCAACTAATTGCATAATTTGTATGCAGCATTTTGTGGCACACACACACACCCGCACAAAGGATAAAAACTTTATATGGCATTTGTAGTTAACGTTACGTTCTGTATTTCTTTTTTTTTTTTGGGTTTGGGTTTTGGTTTTAGTTTGGTTTCGGGTTTTCTTTCCGTTCGGCTTCGTTGTGTGAGTGTGTGTGTGTGCGTGTGTGTTTTGCCATTGTGTTTAGCTCTTACGTTGTAAATTATTATCATTCACCGTGTGTGTGTGTGTGCGGTGCATGCCCTGCCCACCACATCACTCTTCAGCTGTAGCTATCTGACTATGGCGCAGGTTTATAGCTTTGTCAGCTCTACTATGTTCCACCCTCCCCCCTCCCAAGGTTTCTCCCTCTCTTGGCTCTCGGCTCGGATTCTTGCATCAAGTTGGCAACTGTTATTATCTGCCGCCTGCTCGTTCGTCCGTTTACAGCATCAGTATGTGTGTGTGTGTGTGTGTGTGTGTATGTCTGGGTGTGTCTGTTTGGGTGGTGGTAAGTTATCGCACACATGCAATAAACTCACAGTGAGAGTAGCGAGCGTTATAATTTATTTATGGTAATGCGTACACCCACAAATAAAGTAAGAGAGAGAAAGAGAGGAAGACAGCGAAAGAGAGAGACAGAGAGGCAAAAGGGGGACTGTAAAAAGTTTTATATGCCGCAACCAGCTCCTGACTGGCCTGATCCTGCCCACTTCTCTGTGCAACAACGGCAACAATGTCGTTTCGTTTAACGCTCATGCCGAATCCTTTTATCTTGCATTTAATTTTCCGTGACACCTTCCCGTTGAAGCTGTCCACCTGTCACGCTCACAGTAAAATATTTAATGAACTTTTTACAACTTCTGGCTTATAAATTGGTAAGAGAAACCATATATACTAACATATCTGTGAGTGTGGCAACTACAATTTACTTTACTGCACCATAGACGAATTTACGGAATTTTCCCATTTAATTTGGACTGAAATTTGGTGCAGCAGCAAAACTACTCGTATGCACCGCTGTTGACAGTGCCACATCGAAAGGGGAACATTTTTATAGCCATGCTGTGGGTATTAAAATGTTATCATGAAATGTGGAACACATTCAGCTTCCATAAAAAATTATATTCTTGATCAGGCCAACGAGTTGACTCATATACGTACTTCATTCTTGTCTCTCAGTCTTAAAGCTACAAAGAACTCCTATTGGAAAACGTTCCAAAAAATCCAAAAAATATAGTTTTTAAAGAAATTGAAGTTTCCTTGAAAATATATTAAGATTAATCATATAAAACATCAATATAGGATAAGAAATATTAAAGCATTACCGCAAAGTAATCTTTCTTGTATTATTTTACTTAAAAGTTTTCAATTACAAATGCAAACAGCAATCAAGGCATGCATATTAAATTAAATATTGTAAATTGTTTTGCCATCAATTTTGTTAACACAGCCAGCTCGAAATAATGCGCGTGGCAAACGCTGCGTATGCGTAATGTGTGTGCATAAGATTTTGCACGGGAAATTGATGTAAGCCACGTCAATGCAAGCCTGCGGCCAAATTCATTGCCAACACGACAACACACACTTGCACACACTAGCACACACACACAGACAAACTTGTGAACAGCAGCATATAACTGCTAAGCCATATTACGTATACGTTCTGACTTTGAAACAAGTTTTGGGATGGAAAATCTTTAGGCTAAGTCGAAAACGTCGCACACAAGCAATTAATATGCATAATCTGTAACGCTTTTTACGCTTGTCATTGCTGTCGTTGAATCAAAGTCAAAGCCTATGCCAAATTGCTGTCAGCAAATGGTCTCAGTGTGGACCATAAATAACGACAGGCTAATGGACTTCAATATGGCCCAAAGACAGAGGCAAAGACATAGAGAAAGAGAGGGAGAGAATCACGTTTGACATATGCTTAACTGCCATAAGGTCTAATGCTCCCGAGTCTCTTGAATAATTAATTGTTGCTCGAGGCGACACAGAATTGTCTTCGATTTGTAGAATGATGATTCAGCTCATGCCATTTAAAGTCCCATTAGTTAGACTTTGGTCAACTCGATCGCAGTTATTAATTAAAACTTTGCACAGCTGTATCTGAGGCCATTTTGACAGCCACATTACATGTTATGGCCAGGCTAAGGAAATTTAATATTTGTCCGACAGTAAACACAACTGCTGCTGGAGCAAACACACACATCGCTCGTCTTACATAATCAGTTAAGTGGCACACATATGAAGCCAACTATACACAAGGAGCAGAGTGAAAAAGAAAGAGAGAGTGTGTGTGTGTGGGAGAGAGAGAGGGAGATGGATGCTGCCTGCCACACAACAATATGAAAGTGAAAAATGAGTTTTGCCCAAGTTTTGCACTCAGTGGCCAACAAACATATGTATCTACACATGTGTGTGTGTGTTAGCATGAGTTTTAAGATGTGTGTTAGTTACACGAATTGGAAAAAAATAACGAAATGTTTTAGTTTTGCTTTTGATGCCATCGAAGTTGTGTTGCCGTTGCAAACTAATTTATCTTATTGAGCTTGCTGCGTTCCACAGCAGAACTTCTAAAGCATAGCATGAAACTGACAGCTGCAAAGTGGACCAGATGAATCCCAAAAACCAGATACACAAACATACAGATATGATTATATGGCAGATTTCATCAATGCATGCATTAGACCCACTGTACAACACTTTTCTCATAGTACGATGTGAACCGCAGTTCAGCTGTTAATTTTATCAGGCGGCCAAAAGGCAAAAGTCAGCAGCCACGATTTGGGTTTTAAGCCCTGCCAAAGGTTGTTTTAATTCTGTCATAAAATATGTAACACTTTGATAAGTTTTCCTTACATATTTCTTTACTTGCCACTTTGTGTAATACTTAGAATAGGATGTTATATCTTCTAGCAGATTAAAAATCTCGATCTTTTGACTGTATCTGTAACTCTATCTAAAGCTTAAGCTGAAACTATACCAAAATCGGTATCTGCAGCTAACTTTGCATTTGAAGCTGTATTTAGATATGTATTAAGATTAGCATTCGCATCTATATACAATCATTATCTTGGCTCATCATCATCATGATTTTATTTTTGTAATTTGTGTCATCATTACAGATCAATCTGTATCTTTATTAAATTCAGTAAATGTATATGTATTCATTTATCTCAAATATCCGCTGAAGAAACTTTTCTAGAAAGAGTGTCTCACATTCGGCGAGTTGATGTGTTAATATTTCATTTTTGGTCGTTACCTTCTTCCGCAATTTCTTGACTTTTTCATAAACAGTTTTGCCCGCATTTTTGGCAAAAGGAGTCAAGCAATTTGCCAGCCATAACCTCGCACACACACACACATACACACACACACAGAGAAAGCACTGGGCAATTTGCTAATGTAACTGTGTACGTGCAACTTTTGACTCCAGCTACCAAGAAATTAAATGAGCGAGACAGGAGGCAGTAAGAGTTAGAGAGGCAGAGAGACAGAGAGAGAGAGAGAGAGAGAGAGAGATAAAAAGAGATAGAGAGTAAAAGAGAAATAGAAGAAGGTAGAAGGCAAAGAAACAATAAGGCAAGGATGGAACCGTGACCCGTGGCCATAAACTATGCAACATAAAAATGCACAACTGGGCACGTGGGCGTGGCAAAGTGTATAAACAGTAAGCAAACTTTGCGACGGGTTCATAAGTTTTGCAGAGAGAAGAAATTGTTGTGTCTTGTTGAGTCATATTTCCATCAGACCGAGAAAATCCAACCAGGACTCATGGGAGAAATATTCGTGAGAAAACTGATCAAATTCGGTTGCATGCAGCTGCCAGTTTTCCTGCATGTTTTGGAAACTTCACATGCGCTTTCCCATTTCCATTTCCACTCGGATTCGCATTCCCATTCTCATTCGCATTCGTATTCGCTGGGAATATGCAAATCAACTTAGCCAAGAGATTTTAGATTGGGGCGAACTGCCATGCAAATGAATGTGCCACAAAACTTGTGTCTTGCAACCTAAATCCCATTCAGTTTTCGGTCTTTAATCAAGCACTTCACATAACCGTAGTTAGGTGTTAACGACAAGCCATTGGACCAGCTCAAATCCTTAACGTTGCGCAACCCTTTTTCACTTTCAACTCGTACAATGTACATCATGTGTCGACTCTAGTTACAAGTAGACAGAAAACAGCAAGTTGTGTCAGCCTGTTGGCAATTTATGCAACAGTTTGATAGCATAAAACATAAAACTTTATTGCATAAGTTGTAGAGAATATGTTTTTTATATGCTCATAAACAAGAATCCGAATCAGGTGGTCAGGGCCGGAGACGGAGACGGAGACGAAGACGGATGCTTGGTCAGCTTCAACTAAACCGTAATTTGCACATAGATTTTCATTTAGTTTTTACTTGGATTGTGTGTGAGTGTGTGCTTGTGTGTGGTGTCTGTTGTGCCCCAATTTAAGTGGCGCTTAACCAGAATTATGCATATCAACTTTATTGCCTGCCCACATACATGTGTAAGTGCACTAATACATACGCATCTGCCACTCGAATATTTATTGAAAGTTTTGCATATTTTACGCACTGATTCGATGCCAAAGGACTTTTGGTTAGGCTAGGTTTCTCACTCTCAGAGCAATCCACTTGTCAGTCAACTAATACCCTGTAAGAGTAGTGTATCTAGATGGGGTATACTCATATTCATTTACAATTCTAATCACTTCAATTTTCTAACTTATTTTCTCTCTATATTCAAATATTTGAGGGTATTTGTTTATTGTATATCACAGTTGTTCGCACTGATTTGGTTGCTGTCTCTCTTACACTGAGCAAATCACTTGTCTCTGTCTCATAATACCCTGTAAATATAGAGTACATATAAAGGGCATACTTGTCTTTATTTAGAAACAAATTTATATTGAACTATGCTCAAAGGCTTTTTTCTTTTCATTTATACAAAGCTTCTGACAGCTCATCAATATTACAGAGTATCTATTGGTCCCACAACAGTGGGTAGACAGAGTTTAGTTCCGTTTGCTTGATATTTTATGCTGCACTCACAGTAGTCAGTTTGCAGCATGTGAAGTGCACAATGCAAAGATTTATTTTTTGCTGACAAACAGCGACTCGTTTGTCGGTAATCGATGGAGAAATAGACAGCATTGAAGGGGACAGAGAGGGGAAAAGGATGTGATTGCTACTATGGCACTTGGCATGTTATTTGCCTGTCTGCCTGATTATGGACAAATGCAGAATCACAGCAATAAATAAGCAGACATATATCTGTTGAGCATTCAAGCAAATCAAGCAAATACTCTGCGACTCAGGCTAATTTGTTATCATTTCAATAAACATAAATATATATTACAAATATACATACATAATAAATGCAAGACGTGCAAAATGAGCTAGAAATCCTAAAAGGAAATGTATGGCATTCGAAATGTTAACTCGTAACTCAAATAACCAATGTGAATAATGCTGAGCTAAGGCATAATCTTGTGCTTTATTAACGGAAAACAGTTGATAGTTATTTATAAGTCACAGCTTGCTTGGCCAGAGGGATTACTTCCGTTGTCAGGAAGCAAATCACCGTTGGATACTCCCACAAATATGAATTTCTATTATTCATTTTTAGCTGAAATGAGGTTGGCTTCGAAATAATCAGAGATACGTACAGCAAATTGAGTCAATTTCTTTGAAATTTCATCCAACAAAATATTGATGGTCAATTAACTATGTCAAGAAATGGGTCTTAAGCTCTGTCACTCAAGTGACTGCCCCATGTGGAGATGTCCTCCCACTGTGGGCGTTACTAAGCTGTCAATTATTTGCCCCCAGCTGTGGCAAATTGTAATCCAAATACTTTAAGCTTCTATTTTCTATGTGTGCTTAAACTTTTGAATAAGGCCATCTTTGACACTTGCTTTTGCTTCTTTGCTCTTTCCCGCAGCCACAATACCCGCAATAAGAACAATAGCTAACTTTTCAATTAAATTCAATGCCCTCCCATACTCAGGAAACAACTTGAAACAATTTGGTTACAAAAACTTTTCACATAATTTATGCCATTTCTAAATACTTGCAGACGAAAAAGTTTCCCAAATAAACAATCAAATTCATTGGAAAAATGTCGCAACCAAAGATACGATAAGCTATAAAAAAATAATTGAAGAAAAACAAAAGCTCATCGGTTTAAAATTTATGCAGCAGCAGAAAGTAGCAACTGTTTGACTTTTAGATATCCTGTAACAAGTACTAAATGACCCATCAAGTAAACGAAGTATAACAGTATTGGAAGAGAAGTCTATAAATCGAGTGTTGAAAGCCTCCATATTTATATTTTGAGGAGTGTACTTCTTTCAGTCAGGCAATTGTTATTTGTAATTGACATTCGAAGAATGTTTAATATGCGACATTTGTAATTTTGAAAGGGCTTTATTTCGGAAAATTAAAGCTAAGTGTGACTTTAGTGCTCAAAAATATGCTATGCTTTTTTCAGGAATCGTTGAACATTTTTGTAAAAAAAAATAAACCAATAAAAAGAAAGCTGTTATAAAAAATCTATAGCATATTACATGTAATTAAATTAAATATTAACTAGTTTCTGAAAACACTGGTTCCTATAACCGAAACTCCTTAACATCCTCGGAGTCTTAAATTAAAAATATTTGTATGCTCAGGACATAAAACATTAAAGCTGAGTTTGTAAATTGGCTTTGTTGTTTGTGTGTGTGCCATAAACGCACACCCACTCACACTCACACACACACGCATAAAGATCTTTTCAGCTGCTTAAAATTCAGCGATTGTACATTCCGCCTCAAATATATGTATTTTTTCTTTCATTTTTGGCAGAAACTTTAGCGCTTTTGCAATATATTAACTTCAAGGCTCCACTCGAGTGCTTGTGTGTGCCTACACACACACACATACACCCAACAAACATGGGCCTATTAGCACACACACATAGAATGGGAGTAAGAGAGGAGGAGATGGAGAAGAAATAGAGAACACACATACACAAAGAGGCAGAGATTGAGAAGGACGCAGCTATGGCCACGCATAAAACAAGTTAAAAGCGCATGGTGGCAAAGAGGAAACGAAAAGAAGAAAAAAACGAAATGCCAAACAAACCAAAAACAAGAAGAAAACACACACACACAAAAAAAAAACGGCAGGAACAACAAAAGCAGTTGAAACATAGCAACAAAATGTCGGCTGAGAGCTACAGCAAATGACAGCAAAAACAATGCAAACAGCAATGACGACGACGACGTTGCGTCTGTGACAAACAGTTATCGATGCCGGGGGTGGATAAGGGGGCAAAGCAGTGGGGCCGAGCATTGGGGGGCAAGTCGAGGGGCAGACGAATTCAAAGCTGCTTAGTGCTTACTTCATAGTTTACGCTTACGCGCTGCCAACGCCAACGAGGCTGCCAAATGCTTTGCTTTTGCTTTTGCTATTGCTATTGATTTTTAGTTTATTTTTTTTCTTTTCTCTCTCTCTCTCTCTCTCTCCCTCTTTCCTGCTCTTACTTCTCCTCCATCTCCTTGTTCTATCTCTCTCTCTAACACTCCATCTTGGATTTCCGCTGCTTAGGCCAGGCCAGGTGGACAGTCGTAGGCAACTTGGCCTGGCTTACTGCCCACAACAACTACAAAATGCAACACAACTACAAATCCGATTTGCGTGAGTAATTGGCAAGACAAACGTTTGGGCCAAGAGCGTATTGGCAACACGCAGTATTTGTACGCACAACACTGGAATTACTAGGCAAGTTACCTTACACAGAAAAAAACCATTCTTAATTTCAAGATTTAAAATTGAAAAAATATATCAACGATTCGAATACAATATTTTATCTAAATTATCTTACAGAACCAAAGCCAAATATTAAATCTTGCTTGAATCAAGTATTTTGTACTTGGTTACTTCGGATATCGCATTGGATTGACATTATTCCGATATCCCGAATTTTTCTCTGTGTACTTGTTGTTGTTGTGGCTGGTATTGGGTGTGAAGCCTCAGTAACGTTGTCAAAGGTGATAGCATGACAGCAGCAAAGAAAACAGAAGAACAAAACTTGGCTAAAAGCGCAAATGCGTTATGTGTGCTACAAAACAGGTAGACTAGGATACGCGCGAGCAGCTTAGCTCTTATTAAGTAAGTGACAGGCAGACTGAGGGACTAAAAGACAGTTGAAAGCCATTTGGGACTTACCTCATCGATAAACTCAAAATCACCGCCAGTTTCGCCAACGTATTTCTTCTTCTTGGCCTCAACAGTGGATGACATCAACACCAGCGTCAGACAAACGCTGGCAATAAGCGGCAAACGCAAACGCTTCATGACAAACCAACAAAGGTTCTCCTCCGATATAAAGGCGCACAGTCGAGGGCAGACGCTAACGGAAGCGACTTAAAGGCGTCGCAAATTGTTGACGACTTCCGCTGGTGACTTGCTCACAAATTGCCTGGCAATGTTAATTGCCTTGAATTGTCGTTCAGTTAAAAATTGAACAGGCACACAAACAAACACACACACACACACACACTCGCACACACAGTCTCAGTCAAAGTTAGTTTTTTTTCTTGTGGTTTTTATGCTTTGCAATCGCTGGCGTTTATTGCGATGCAGTGCAGCAGGAACCCGGAACGTGGACGAACTGTAGACGACGCGACCAAAACGTAAACTGAGAGCGTCGAGCCAACGGTTTGCATTGCTCGGTCCCAAAACGGCATTGGAATTTTGCGCCAAGCGACGAGAAAACGTATGAATTGGCATAAGAGCAACCACAGGACATCAAAGAGAGACGGAACAGGGTTGTCAAGCCGTGCTAAAATTCAAAAATTTACTTTATTTTAATCTTTATCAAAATTGCATTTCATTTATCTTCAAAACATTTAAAAAATAGCAATTTACCAGCTAATCATTTAATGTCAGCACACAGAATAAACTTTCAATTTAATCATTTTAATTTTAGTGATTTCACGTGTATTTTATTGCAGTGTACGCCACTGCATATGCGCAATAAGCAACCCCCTTAGCACGGCGGCTGGGACAAGCAACAACTGCCTCAGCATTTCCAGAAGACAACCCTCTAGGAAGACACAGAGAGCGAGAGTGAAAGCCAGAGCACCAGAGAGAGAAAGAGAGCGCACATCTAAAATAGATTTTCCTTTTCGCTTATCGCTCTCGGTATCGCCTTCTCTTGCTGGCTCAAAGGATGCTCTCTCTTAGGCAATAATTGACTGCGCCACGGCAATTTGGCAACGGGTCGTGAACCTGCTACCAGAGCCTAATACGCGTTCGCATCCCAAATGGACGTTAGTTGTTGTTGTCGTTGTTGGCTGTTGATTTTTTATGTATTGGCGCTTGGCACACTTGGCTCGCATCGATGTCGCCGTCGCCACGATTATGGCCAGTGCTGCTGGTGGCCGGGAAACCCTGTAACCATTTAACGCGTCAGCGCCTCGCAGCCTGGCCAAAATGGCAGCCTCCAAGACGACGCATTGCCCAAGTCCGAGTTCAGTATCAAGTCTTAGTCACGTTGGCCCCAAAAGGCACTGTCAGATTTAAATTAATAGCCCCAACACACACACACACAGTGACATAGGCCGCGTTCACACTTAGCTGTGTGTGTTAGCCTGTTCAGCTGATGCTCCTTCTCCCCATTCCACTGCTGCTGTTGCCGGTTGTGTTCCTCTATTTTTAATGGCATCATTGACTTTTGCTTTAATAGTGCTGCTGTTGAGTTCATGCAGATTATTTGATAGCTTCAGCTTCCAACTGATAAAGAGACAGTTAAGGAAGCGTAAGAAGTGTTTGTTTAATCTTTACATTTTATTTGATAATCAAATGATTTACAATCAACAAGTCCATCTTATGTTACATTTAGTTATTGTTGCTGTATACAAAATTGCAGCTGTTATTACAACTGGGTTTATTTGTGACATTTACTTTAATCAATTGTTTAATATGGTATTTTTGTTGATTGCCATGACTTAAGAGATAAATAAACAAATACAAATTTATATATATTTCTTTTGATTTTCATCAACACAAATCAGTGAAAAGTATCATAATTTGTTGTGTGCTGTATTGTTTTACAGATTAATAATTATTTTTGGTTAGTTACAAGTCTTAAACGCTTTCTAATATGGAAATGCCTGTGTGAATGAATTGTTAGTTTCGCTTTTTTGGATAATGTAATTGTAAACAGAAAAAATAAAGTGCGGCTAACAGCAGCTGTTGCTTTGTTCGTTCACTGGGAGAGTTTTGTGCCAAAAAATGGCTAAATTAATTGTTATACTTGGCCTAAATGCTACTTGATCATGAAATTAGTAAATAAGGAATACTATTTGCTTGGCTGCTGTCGTGCTTTTTTGGCCGCCTTTAACATTATGGCTATAAGTATAAAAAAGTTGGGAGATTCATTTTGGCATTTATAGATGCACCTTTAGAGATTCCATGCGTGTCACAATTCGACGCTTTAGCTCCGAGTATCTGCAATTAAATCAACACAAACTTAATAAATATATATGTTAATTAAAAATTTATTATTTACCTCTCCCTAATTTTAACTACTTCGCGTCCCAATTCCTGATCATAGCGATCCAGAATGGCTCGGCACTCCGGTACCGACAGATTTAAAAATTGAGCAACTTCATTACTGAAACAGATTAAAATAATTGCAATTGTTCATATAATACTTCATTAAGCTTATATTATAGTGTTTCCAACCTGATTTCATCGGTTTTGCGTGCATCCACGAGGAAGAGACGAGCCACATCCTCGTGAGGTCCTAGTGTGATTCGCGTTATCAGCGGATATTCATTGTCCTTCAGCCGCTTCTGCTCCCCATTGTCGCGCACGATGAACAGTGAGAAATTCTCAGCTGCGCTATCGACCTTGTACTTCTCCAGCACCAAATTGATCACCTCTTGCGTGGTCACCAGCGATGTCACCCAAACGGACATTTGGGAGCCATAAGGGGGCGTAAAAAATGAAGTCTCACGATTGTAGAAATGTCCATTAATTGAACAGCGACGCTTAAGCTTCGTTCGGGATCTATAAACAATGATAATGATAATGATTAACACTTAAAGATTGTGCTTGAACTAACCGCCGATTTCCACTGCGTCTTTTGATTGCTGCAGCTCCTGTACGCGGTGGTCTTCTCAAAACAACGCCATCCTCAGTGACATGCAAGCCTGGCTCGTTGCCAGCTGCATGACGTCCATCTCCAGCTGTTCCTCTGCCCTCAGTGGCCGTGTAAAGCTCCTCCGTCTGGGTTAATTCGTCACCTGCCACAGCGCCGCTCAACACCTGAAACAAATCAAGTGTGCATTAGTATAACATTAACATGCGCGACAAGATAACGATAATGTTTTGATATAACAAAGCCAATTATCTATTTAACTAACAAGTTTCGCATGTGCAAGTGGACTTAGATAAGTTTATATACAGAGTACTTAAAAGCAAGATCAAAGAGTTCGAGAAATGCTTAGGCAAATGGAAATATTACGCGCGATAAACTTTATCAGCCTTTTTTAAACTTTTTTGAACATTCGCTGCACTTAATGCATTTTCCTCCTATGTTTTCAACTGATTGGGCAAATACATTTACACATTTTATAGTGGAAATAAAAGAATACAGATAAATATACAATTTCTGCAAGACTCCTTGACATGTGCTGCTTGAATAAAGCTGATTTAATCCGTATCTCACTTGGCTCTATCTTGGACAGCATTCTCCTCTTGAAATTCTTCTAAAATACAGTTTTATCATTACCGATGAAGTGTCTCCACGGTTCGATTCGCACTCGCCGGCAGCTCGTCCAGCAGTGACACCTTCTTTGGGATAGCAATTCATTTGAATTTGTATATATCTCTGAGGCACATCGCTGCGACGTATAGTGGCCAAACGATGTGGGCGCAGCGTCGCATCGTCCTCGTCATCACTGTCGGAGTAGACAAAACAGCTGGGGCCCGACTTGGAGCGATTGATGCCCTTCTCGAACAGCTGGCGTCCATGCTCAAATGGCTTATGTTGCTCCCTGCTGGGCGCAGTCGACGCAAAGGCCGAACCACTCTTCTGCAAGGCATATTGACGTTGCGAGGAGCGCGGGGAATCAATGCTGCTACGCAAATGCATCGTATCATTGATCAGTGTGGGATCTATGGAGCGCAATGCATGCTCGCAATTAAAGCTCTTGCTCATGGCCGAGTTCTCTCCATACAGTTTAAGGGAATCGTGTATGCGTGAGGGATCAATGGGCTGGTTACGTTTCAATGTATCATCATTTGGTTCCTGAAACGAGTTTGTACCATTTACATAATCCTGATGCACACTGCGCTTGAAATCTTCAAAATCCATGGGCTTCAGCGTCGCATCGTTAGATGTCTTGTAATCATCATCCAGTGTGGTGTTTGTTGTGGTTACTGTGCTTGTATTTTGTGTATTGGTATTGGCAGTCAAGGAGCCCGTGGCGGTCATAAAGTTATCCGAGCTACTGTTCGTGGTCGTCGTAGGCGATGAGGCGGTATTAATTTGATTGTTTTGTGTGGTTGAGGAGCTGCTGTCAGTGCAGGATTTGCTAGGCGAGCTCTCAGTAGACGACTGCGACGATGAAGAAGGTAACTTGAGAGGCATCGTTCCATATATCTTGTCCTTTTCATTATGACGTCGCTCCACTTGCAACAAGTCGTCAATGTCATCCCAGTCCAGCTTCTCCAAATTGTCCAGCTTGGAAGGAAGCGTGCTGGACACACAACTGGTGCTGGCCGTATTTGGCTCCGATCCGCTGCCAATAAGTGTGCTTGATGAATCCGTAGTTGTTGTATCCTCCTCTCCATTGTTTGAGTTCGACTGACCATTTAACAATTGTCCACTCCCAGTTGCTGTATTCGCGGAGGCATCTTCAGGCGTTGTCGGCAGCTCGGAAATTTCATTGAGGCTGCATGAGTCAAAGGTCATGCTCTCCGACAACGATATGTCTGTGGAAAGTGGATCCACCTCGCTGGCTGTGGTCGTGGGTGGGGCCACCGAATCGCTGACTTCGTTTTCCTTGTCCGAACAGCTTTCCTGTTAACCAAAGAAGACATTAGGTATTCTCAGCAAATTAATTGAATTGAACTTACATCTGCCGCTTTGGAGGTACGACAGGAGTTCCGCTTACGCACGATAAACGTGCGCTGATCATCGTCCTCCTTCAGATGAATGACGCCCTGCACACCCCAGAAAACACGCAAAGGACCCTCCAATACCAAACGGTTATTCACCTCCCGGCTGCGTATTTCGAGGCTTTTATTGTCGTAGAACTGATTATAGACCTGCAATTTCAGAGTTTTTTTAAATAAGCAAGTTCCCACAATCACCAAGCTCAAATTGCACCTTTAGCTTGGACTCCAAGTGATCGCGGGGCAAGGCAGGACCATTGACTTGAGCAGCGACTGGTTTCTGAGTGCCTTTAACTCCAAAGCTCTTGTGTGACTCAACGCGCGTGCCATGACCAAAAAGCTGTGGTCCAAACAGCGCTCCATAGCAGGGCACATGACAATAAGGCACTCCTTTATGCTATTCAAATGGAAAGTGATTAATTGCGTTTTAATTGCATATTCAAATCATTTAAATATATACCTCTGCATGCTGTCCGGGATTAAGCCGCTTGCCGCACTCCTCGCAACGCAAACATTCCGGATGCCAGTCGTAGCCCAGAGATTGTTTACGTTCCGCTGTGTTGAATACACAAGATCAAAATATGTAATTTGAATTTTGTTACTTAAACAAATCGTATATAATCGAAATGTGTGCATATATATGTACATATGCAAATTAGAGTGCATATATGTGTGTATGTTGTGTGTGTGTGGGTGTTTAAATTACCAAAGTAAACGGGTTTGCCGCACTTGTGGCACTTCCACATTCCGCTAAGCTGTGCCAATTGGTCAGTCAGTCGTTTGGTCAGGTCAACGTTTCCTGAAGGGGCGCGTATGATGTTTATGACGTCACAGAGATTTATGCAGGTTGAACTGAACACGAAACGCAAATATGTACGAAGAACAAGAACACAAGACAAAGGGTAAACAAATGAAAAAAAAAAACACAAGACGACGACTGCGGCGGCGACGACGACGACTTTTGAAGTTTCAACGCTTGACTTTCATAATTTGATGAAAGAAACTATCCCGTAGCGCATTAATATCGCATTTAGAATGCTTGTGCATTGATAATAACTGTGTTTTTATAGAAAATTATATTACACAAAAAAAATAGCACCAGGCGAAAGAAGCAGGAGAATCAAAGGCAGTGCTAGTACTGCAAAATGTTCAATTGCTACCAACTCTTTTGCAACACTGCACTGGTATTTTGTTTTTTTGGTCAAATTTAGTGCCTTATTAAGCGCGAGTAGAAAGTGAGACGACGACGTTTTGTTGTGTTGTGCGCGTCGCTTTGTGTCAGTTTTTGTTAATTATCTTGTACTTCGTCAGTAGTTAATTAATTAGTTATTTAGCTTACATGTGTGGCTGCTGTTAGATAAAAATGTGCTTTCGTCATTATTGCATACCAGACGCCCATAATTAGGGTCTCGCTCTCTACCCTGCTCTCTTAATTTGTCAATCAATTTTTGGAGCAGAAGCAACAGCTGAAATCAGCCAAATTTTACTTGCTATTCGATTTGTGTAAATAGCCAACAGTGCAAATACTGTTACGGCCAAGTATATAGCCAGATAAAGTCTGTTTGTGTCTGTGTATCTGTGTTTTCTGTGTTTGCGTCACAATGCGCGCCACAATTGATTTTGAGGAATGCCTTAAGGATTCGCCAAGATTCAGGTGCGTATTAAATTCAGCTTGAGTTGCAAACCTGCCCTCTGTTCTGCTCCCCTCTCCCAATTGTCACGCTGCGCATTCTATTTCCGCATTTGGCATTTGCATTTGAGATCCAAGATATAAAGGCTCAGCTTTAATAGCGTGACTGTTTGCGCTATATATGTATCTACATATGTACATATATCGTGCTGTTAACAGCTCCCCCTTCCGGACTCCGTCACCAAATTCAAATTTAGTTGCCGCTTAATCATCAGCAATCGAACAAACTTTGCACTTGATTTAAGCGTCGTCAGTTTTTTGGAATTTATCATTCCTCGCACAAGATGTGGCAAATACACTTGGCCAAACAATTGTTTTGACAGAGCAAGAAATTCACACAAATAAACTTTTGGTGCTTTAATTAAAAAAATTAATTTCATCTGTAATCTTCTTAAGCTAGTTTAAGAACCATGCCAAAATATTAAAATACAAATTCGAGTAAACAATTTTTTGTTAAATAAAATGCGTTATGTTATAAAAATAATTATTTGACTGTCTGTAAATGCATATGTGAGTATGAGTGTGCGTGTGTGTACATACTAATGTGTTTGTTTTTGCTAATTTCTGTGGCAATCGATTTTCTGGCATCTCTACAACTCATTGATAAGATTTCACCCAAAACAGTCTGCTCTTTGGTGAATCTCGTCCAAAGACAAAGCTTTCGCTGCTGAAATATTTTAATTGCCACTCAAAGCTAAGTTAATTTGATAGCTTTCACATGTGCCAAACAGAAGCAACAGGTTATCCACAAGATGAGAAGAAAAAAAAAAAGAAAAATAAAATAACAGTTGTGACTTGAAAGCTCGCCTTTAATTAGAAGCACAAACAGCACTTTAATAAAGTGGCATAAATTATAAGAGTCAACATAAACAAAAACACACAAACTACGACGCAGGCAAAGTTCTTCTTTTCTCCCTCTCTCACCCTCTCTCCCAAGCAATCCCTTTCTACTCCTCCCACGCTCACTTATTCATTGATTAAACACACTCGGTTAATCGCCAATGACAGTGAACGTCGCATCGCGTCGTCAGTTGGCTTATTTATTTATTTATTGTTTACTGCTTATCAAACATTCTGCTAACGTTGTCAATTTGCTTTTTTGCCACAGACAATTCGTATCCAAGGAGGAGTCGGACATTGAGCACTTGGAGCATCGTCTCGAGAAGATTATAAAGCTCTGCAACGTTGCCGTCGACTCGGGCAAGGAATATGTCAAGAATCAGAGGTGAACTGCGCAGTTTTGTTTATTATAATGATAATACTATAATTTCTTAAATTATGCATATTTATTTTGTTGTTTACTGTTGACATCTTGCAGCGCTTTTGCCATGTCCTTGTGGGATCTGCAGCAGCATTTTCTTGATAATAAAAATGCTCACAATGCGCTGGGTAAACTGATTCATTGCTTTCAGGTGAGTAGACTGATAAACAGACTTGGGGACAACATTTTTATTCATCTGAATTCGTTTGCCAGGAAATGAACAAATTTCATACGACACTGTTGGATCAGGCCAATCGAACAGTGTTAAAGAATCTCAATGTTTTCGTCAAAGACGACATCAACCAGGTCAAGGACTATAAAGGACACTTTCTAAAGGTCTCCGAGGGTTACGACAATGCGCTCATAAAGAACGCTCAGGTATGAATATTATAAATGTATCCATACTATTTATATACATCTGTTCGCATTTAACAGGCTAGCAAAAATCGACCTCAAGAGGTACAGGAGGCTGCCAATATTCTATCCGCCTCCAAGTCATGCTTTCAACACACCGCTCTGGACTATGTCAACTATATAACCCTAGTGCAAGCTCGCAAGGTGCCCTCCATACTATCTACAGTAAGTATAACCTTATATAGAAGGCTGAATAGCAATAGCGAAATCCTTATTTTCGTAGACTTGACTCAATTACTCGGTTGACATGCAGATTTTACCTTGAACAATCAATGAATAATCACTGATAAGAAATAAATTTTATAGAAAACATTGGGAAACAATTGCCTTACCTATTTATATATTCAATTATGAGCAAACTCGACAGCCAGTTCCTGTTATGGAATTAAAAGATTAATACATTAATTTTTGAATAATGTAAATGACTCAATAATTTTCATATTTATATTTCCTATCGATATTCTTATCGTTGATTATTATATTTGGGGCAATAAGTAGAGCTTGGATTTCACTTCGAATTCTTATCATGCAGTAACAATTAACTATTTATTTATTTATGAGCAAACACCGTGAGTCTTGTGTACACATATCCGGCCGGCAATTTTAGTTAAGGGATCAAAAGCTCAATAGATAAAAATTTAAATGATGTGGAGATTCAATGAAGTATGATAAACATTAAAAGAAATATTAGAATTATTCTTTCCTATTGATATTCTTATCGTTGGACATCATATTTGAGGTAATAAGTAGAGCTTGAATTTTATTTCGACTTCTTATCTTACGTTTTGTGGCCAAGCGATATGAAAATGAATAGGAATATGAATACGAGTGTCAGTGTGAATGAAATGTCATTGTCTTAAACGTAAATAAATAAAATCAACAATAATTGTTGTGCTTATGACGTCATTTGTGCGATATACTCTTGATAGATATGTAAGTGTATTGTATGCATAAGTATTTAATGTACTTTTTTCATATCGCTTGCCCATTGATCGACGTTGAGTCAGTTTGGCAGCCGGTCAGCAATTTTAGTCGTTGCCATCGTGCGCTTGTGGCAGGTTCGTGATGTGGCACAGAGCATAAATATTAATTGTAAACAATTGTTGAGCATTTGCACGTGCTTTTTATTTAATTTACTATATTTGATTTGTGAGTGATCTAAGTGTGCTTTTCTTTTCGACAGCTTCTGGATTATTATCAGGCGTGCGTGACCTATTACCATCAAGGTTTTGATTTGTGCAACGACTTTGACGAGTTCTTTAAGAATATCAGCGAGGATTTGAATGCGCTGCGCGGTGATTATCAACAGCTGGAGAAGGTCATGCAGAATCGGCACATGAGCGTGAATCGTTATTGCGATTCGAATACGAACAGCGCTTCGCACAATGTCGAGGGGTATCTGTTCAAGAAGAAGTCAAAGGGGTTCAAGACCTGGTGTAGACGTTGGTTCTACTTGAGTGATAATCAATTGGTCTACAGGTGCGTTTCATTTAATTTCTATCTTTGATTATGTTCATTTCTTTTGATTTCTCTCATTCCGTTTTGTTTGCCGGTCTTATCGACATCATTTGTTTGACATTTTGTACACGTATTCTGATTTCTGTATTGTATTGTTGTTGTTGTCGTTATGATTGTGATGATTGTGTTGATCCTGTACGCTGAAGTGATTTGGATTCGAATTGCAGAAAACGGAGCAACGAGGACTCATTTTCGGTCATGGAGGAGGATCTGCGCATCTGCACAGTTCGTCCGGTTAACGAAGGCGATCGTCGTTTCTGCTTTGAAGTCATCTCACCAACTAAGTGAGTAGTCCATCGCCATTTTCAATACGATTGTATTGTTCAATGGAATTTTCTCAATACAGATCCCACATACTCCAAGCGGACTCGGCGGATATGCTCTCACTATGGATCTCTGCGCTGCAGCACAGCATTGGAGCAGCCATACAACATGACTCCACGCATCATTCACAACCGCAATCGACAAACTCACCGAACGCGCTTCCCGCCAAACGACGAATGTAAGTGCAACTCAATGAATATCGATAAGAATCGCATAATGAATCATTCGTTCCACTTAGTCATTGGGAGGAGTTTCTCAAAATACCGGGAAATGCACATTGCTGCGACTGTCGCGGATCAGATCCACGTTGGGCTTCCATCAATTTGGGCATCACGCTGTGCATTGAATGCTCCGGAGTTCATCGCAGTCTGGGCGTGCATTACAGCAAGGTGCGGTCTCTCACATTAGATGCCTGGGAGACGGAGAATGTCAAGGTGATGATGGAGCTGGGCAACGAGGTCGTCAATCGTATCTACGAGGCACGCATTGCCGAGGACTGTGAGCTGAGAAAGCCCACGGAGCAGTGTGAAATTGGAGTGCGCGAGGCCTGGATTAAGGCCAAGTATGTGGAGCGACGATTTGTGTGCGGCATGCCCAAACCACATGAGTTATTGGCTAGTGAAACCGCCGAGGTGCTTAGCATAGATAGCGGCGGCGACTTAACGCAAGATGGCGTTGAGGGCAGCAGTAGTGCTGGCGTTGGAATCCTGGGCAAACGTGCAACACTCTCGCTTGGCGGCACACGCAAATGGACGGTAAAGAAGCTGCGAAGGCGACGCCAACAGCGGTCACTGCCCAAGACACTGAGCGACGATCCAAGCATATATAATACGGCCAAAACTGGTGACGAACTGGACGACGATGATGATGAGTCCATAAACATTCCCTCGATGTCTTTGAGTATATCGCGTGATGATTTACTTGTGATTGGCGATGATCTGGCGCTGGATAGCTATGAAACACCCGGCATTTTGGGCAGTGATCAGGAGAGTACTGAAGGCGAGTCGGATACGGAACTGCCGGAGGAAGTGCCCTTTACCCAGCTGGATGCAAATCTGTTGCTATACAAAGCAGCCGTTGTGCACAATCTTCCCGTAATGTGCATGGCCTTTGCTCTGGGTGCCGAAAAGCATTGGAAGAATGTACAAGATCGTCAGCGTTCCTTTTTGCATCAGGCCGTACTCTCCGGCTCTGTGATGGCATGTGAGTATCTGCTGCTAAATGGCGCTGCTATTGATGCAGTCGATGAGCTTGGATATAGTGCATTGCACATATCCACGGCCAAGGGACACATTGCCCAGGTGTATCTACTACTAAAACACAAGGCCGCCTACGATTTGGCCTCCAGTGATGGCAAAAAAGCGCTGGATATTGCCGTGGAGCAGAAGAATGCGGATATTGTAACGCTGTAAGATTGAAGGCTATTTAAAATACGTCCAACAACTGATTTAAATTATTATTTTCAGTCTACGCTTGACGCGCCTTAACGACGAGATCGGTCTGAACGATGAGTACAACGGCGAGGATGAGACCTACAAGGATGTGATGAAGGACTTCTCAAACTTTGCTGCCAGTCAGCCTCGCATGCTCCGTCAGCGCAACGATTCAAATACCCTGGAATCGCAGCGTAGTTCACTGACCAACTCCGACTAGCAGTGACATGAGGCCTCGCCGCAAAGCTGACAGCGGTGTCCTCGTTATAAAAAATATTCCAATGTTTAGCAACGCATAGTTATAATACATTTATATGCTGGCATTTAAATAGAAAGCGACCACCTCAGTCGCCAGTTGGCCAACTCCAAGCTGTTTCTTTCGGCAATCTCATTTAAAAAAAGGCGCTTTTGATATTACAACAATTGCATTTGCATTTGAGTTTGGTATTGATTTAATGTTTTGTTGACGTTTAATTAATTAGCTTAGGTATACAGTTTAGTGCAAGTGTGGCTCTTAATCCGTATTTATATCAATGTTTATTGTTTAAAAAATGTTTAAATATTTATAATCGTATGTACATGTAATTGCCTAACACATATTGTACATTCGTGTTATGTGTATTATAATTAAACGATATTATAAACTGTACGTATATATTACTTATTATAACTATAACTATAGCTAGCTATCTTATACTAAAGAAATTAACTGTTTCAAATGTTTCCAATTTATATATGTTAACGATAAGTTGAAGTGTCTGTGTGCATGTTTCTTCCACAAATGTTCATGTTTAGTGCCAAAAGTTGTGAGCACTTTAAAACCCATTTCGAATAAAGTTGTCAAATATTTAAATTGTATACAAAACTATTTAGAATGCTATAGTCGATTCCTCGACTATAAGATAAACGTTTCGTAGTTAAAATATATAATTGTAACTATATAACATAAATAAGAAAATTACTGTGCTCCTGGTAATACAGCTATAACTAACGTTATACTTTTATCCGATTTTAAAAATGTTCAAATTATTGGTTGCCTTTTGAAGGGGCAGATGTGGGCGTGTTTTAATTTTGAAAGCAATCTAATGTTTTATATAAGCAACGAGTATACAGAGTTAATTGATGGTCATTGTCGTGACTTAAGAATGATGTAGTTCGGATAATTACTCAAATTCCGCTTCATTTTCATTGCCCTCCGTATCCTCATCCTTGATCTTGTGCACATTCTGGACATGACGCTGCACTGCACTGCGATCGTTGAACTGTCGTCCGCATTCCTTGCACGAAAAGGTGACTCCGGCATGTGTAACCAGATGACGGCTAAGACCCGAGACATGATTGAAAGTCCGATGACATAGATGACACTTATGCTGATGCTCTCCCTCCGTGTGCATGCGGTTAATGTGCTGCTGCAGATTTGTCTTTTGGGCAAAACAGGCGCTGCAGTGTGGACATTGATGACGCTTCGCTCCCGTGTGTGTATCCATGTGACGCTTGAGAACCTCACGCTGGGAAAACGACAACTGACACTCGTCGCATTTATATGGCTTGAGACCCGTGTGAATAATCATGTGACGCTTGAGCGAACTGGCACAGGACAACTGCAGCTGGCAGACAGGACACTTGAGTGCTCCGCCGGTGCCATTCTTCATTGTCTTGATGTGTGTGCTGAGGTGACGCGATAGAGATTTGGGCGTGCCAAACGCAATGGGACACATCTGGCACTTAAATGACTTTACGGTATCGGTGGCACGTCCAACGGTAGGCTGTGAGTTACGTGGAGATTGCTTCACAACAAAATCTTTTTTCTGACTCTTCGTTGAGGGCAAATTTTGGCCGCTTTCTTTTTCATTGGACTGCAAAGAGAGGGAGAAACAGTTGATTACATCGAATATCAATGATTCCCACTTGGAAACTTGCCAGTATGATAACATCGTTGAATTCATAGAGCTGCTGATCATCGCTGACCTCTGGGTCAAGATTAAAGACCACCACATCGCTCATATCCTCGGATTTGTTGTCCGTAAACTGAATCTCTCCATTGTCCCGAACTGCAAGCAGGAATCAAGAGTTATTTCAAGTTAACTTGATCTATGCTTATATACTCACTATTATAGGATGTAATATTCTTATCCTGTTGGTATTCTATTGATGAAGTTGGAGTTGAGTTGATCTTTGAGCCCGCATTTATGATATAGATTTCACCATTCTGAGTGGTCACCAAATCGCTGGACTCGGCTATTTTCATGTCATTGAAACTATCCGCAGTATCTGTCGGTGACGTGTCCACCTCCATGTCATCTGTGGTAAGTGGCTCCACCTTAGCTGTGCTCTCCAGCACAAATTCGTTATCTTCAGTGTCCGTTGTGTTAGCTCGACGCTTCGCCTGGTTTCCAGGCGACAAGATGCGACCACGTTTTCGAGTTAAACGCTGTTCATTTGTAGGTTTTGTTGATTGTATTAGTGTCGGCGTTTCTGATGGAGTGGACGCCGTAGGTGAGTTATTTGTTGGCTTGGTTTCTGCTGGTTCTCCATCCAGAGATTCCCAGAGACCGGCTTTCTTTTCGTCCAAGAAGACTTCAAGTTCACCCAATAGCTTGGCAAGCTGTTCCTTGCGACTCTCCTCCTGCACCTCGTCATGCAGTTGCTGGCGTACATCGTTGCGCACCTCTTCCATGAGTTCCTTGCGTATATCGCCACGTAGTTCATCCCGCATTAAATCCAAACGTGTTAGCATCTCCTTCTCTTGTTCCTGCTTATACTTTTCCCGCCATTTTTGTGAGCTCTTTTCACGCATCTTCTCCAATTGATTTATGAACTCTATTGATTCCTCGAACTCCAGCTCATCCTCATCGGAGTCATTGTCTGACGACTTGGCAAAGACGCGACTCTTCTTACCCATGCTGACAAGGCGATTGTGCTTACGCAGCTTCTTATCCGCCACTTGGCTGCGTTGCCGAAATAGAAATGATTTTTCCAACTGGTAACGACACTCGCCGCAAATCTTTTTCGGCAATCCATCCGTTGGCTTCGCCTCCAGAGAGACGCACGCCATCAAGCGCATTGGTACCGAAAGCTGTGAATCGTCCTCGGCGAAAATTGTGTATGCATCCTTGTGTTCCTTTAAGCAAAGACGGCACCATGCTTCTACATCCGGATACATTTCATCTGTGGCCGACATTCTGTCCTTCTTAATTGCTTTGAAAATTGCGGATCAAAACAGACGCTAAAAATAATTTTTTATGTTTTTTGAAAGACGTTGCCACCTGGCAGAAAAAAGTTGTCGTTAATTGATGGTTGCCAGACTTAGAAAACTGATCTAATTTCATTATTCATTTAAATGTTTTTGTTTTTTAAATTCTCTTTTTAACAATTTTTCAAAAATAAAAGGAAGAATTTTAAAAAAATTTTCTAAGAATTTTGTTGAATTTCACGATGTTCAGCTCTTGTGAATGAGCTTGTTTTCGTTTAATACCGTTGCAGCCCTAGCAGAAAGCAATAAAATAGTGCTGAAAAGAACCAAATTTCTTAAATATAAAAATTTATTTGCATTTCGCGCTATTACATATATATAAAAAAAATTGCAATGGAAGCATTATTTGTTTAGGATGCTGATTGGTTTAGATTTGAGGGGTTTCTTAAACGACAACGGTAACAGTCTTCATCTTCGCTGACGGTATTATAAGAGTAGCGTTGCTTTGTCCTCAAGCTGTGTTTCCGACATGTTTTGGAAGGTGTCTTCTTTGGCTTCTTAATGCGAACTTGAACTAATGAGAACTTGGACTTGAATTTTGGAGAATTAAGTTTGCTTGGAGTCACAGCCGTTTTGGGTAGGAAATTAGCATCCTTTAGCTCCTCGTTTAAAAGACTTGGCTGTACGTTTTGCATGTTGATTTCCACCATTGGCACGGGCATTAAAGGCGCTGGCGGAGCAAGTGGTTCCCTCACGTTAGTTGTGTTGGTCTCTGGAGTTTGCTGAATGGGTTCATCATCTGAAATAGTCTCAACTTGTATTGTAGCTCAAAACGAAGAAATGTATTCTTACCAGGCAGTTCGACCACGCCCAATTCACTATCGTCCAAGTCTACATTCATTGTGCGAGCAGTCTCACAATTATTGGTTTGCTGATCTGCTCTAGTGGATACGCTCTCCAGCTCAGCTGCTTCCGAATCCGATATGAATCCCTCGGAGCCAAATGCTTGCTCACAGACAACAGCGTTGCGTTTGCGAACAAAGAAGCTTTCGATTTCGTAGAAGAGGCTATCCAGCACGTTAAGACGGCATTCCTTTCTGGCTTGCTGCAGGATCAGCTCTTCCACTTCATCACGCACTTGTTGCTCAATATCCTCCCGTACTTGCTGCTTGCACAAGCCAAGCAGCTTCTGTTTGTAGGCATCGATTTCAGTGCGAATCAATTTAGCTGCCTCCTGGCGCCAATGTGCATTGCTTTCGGAGCACGCTGTGGCGGCGCATTGTGCCACATCCTGCAGATTGATTGCATCCTCCTCGTCACCCTCTAATAAACAATTCGTCTGGCAGTCTGGATTATTCTCAATCCGCTTGGCACTTCGCAGACGCCGATCGGCGCCGTGACAACGTTTGCGAAAATAATGAAACTCCTCCAGACGCAGGCGACATGCATAGCAAATCAGCTGCGGCAATCCGTCGTTGGGTTCGACTTCGAGACCCGTGCATGTCATAATTCGTATAGCTACTTGGCTATTAAAAATTGCAAAATTGGCTTCTTTCGCCAAACATAGACGACAAACACTCAACATTCTCACACAAAAACACAAACAGCCAACACACTTAAACTAAAAAAAAAAAATTGTTCAGGCAGAAAACTTGCAAAAGGACGCTGCAAATCAAACCAAAGGTTGCCAGCCGGTCCAAAGGCTGCCACCCTGCAAAATTTTTCGAACTGGCAACATGTATTATTTTTATAAAATTGCAAAAATAGTTGCAACTAAGAAAATTAAACGTTTTTTTTTAATTATAAAGATATAAGTTTCTTAATTTATCCAAAATTTTTGTTATAATTTTGTAGATTTTTTGATATTGTTTTTCAGAATTAATTTTGTAACTTTTCTCCCTTTGGGGTGACGAACTTCAAACAGTTTTCCTTAATTTTATCTAATTTCGAATTTTAAATTTTCATCAAATTATTAATTAATTGCAAAGTTAGAGCATTTTGAAATTTGCATAATCTTAAATTTAAATTTTCCAGTGTGCCCGCACCCGACCAAAAACGAGCTCTAATTAATTCAGTATTTATTAATTACCAGATGTACCGTAGCATTGAAGTTGGCTGCGGTTCGTTGCACTAATTTATAACTACGCCCTCTATCGTTGACAAAAATTAGCAAAATTTTAAAACGCCGCGCTTCTTCAATTCAGTTTTTAGCAGGGAATATCACCGGAACCGGAACCAGAACCGTTAACCGAAATTAACCGTTTCATTTTGAGAACCAAACCGGAACCGGAACCCAAATACATTTTTTTATAAGAACCGAAACGCTTGTACCGGTACGCTTTCGGTACACTTTTCTATAAATTATTTGCTGTTTTCAGTATGTATATAATTTTGCTAATTTTGCTTTCTATTAAAAAAACTTAAGGTCGAAGTTGGGTCTATCTCGATAAAATACGAACATATTGTACGTATGTACATATGTAAAAATCTGCTAACACGCGTATAATTTTGTTTTATACAATATAATTATTTTTGTGTTTTAATTTAATTGCTGTACCGGTACGTACCGGTACTGATACCGAAACCGAAAGGAAAAAATCGAAATAGAACCGTGTACCGAAATAGTTGTTTCGGTACGTACCGGAACCGAAACCGGAACCAATATTTGTTTCCCTTTGATTCCCTGGTATATAGTTTTAATTTTTTTTTGAATTTGGCAAAAAATTTCCTAAATTTACATAAAATTAAGGTAAAATTATGTAAGCTGCTATAATTAGATAAAAAAAATTTGACAAAAATTTTCGAATTGATACATTTTAGAAATTGAACGGAATGGGAATGGGGTTAAGTCCGCGAACCAAGCCCGTCAGCACTGATCAATATGTATACCCTGCTAACATAGAATGCTTAAAGAGAGTGTAATATGTTGCCTTTGACAAAAAATAGTTTATATATTCAGCAAAAATAAACAGACAAATAAAAACACAGTTGTAATTATGAAACAATTTTGTTATAATTCATTAAATATTAAGTATAAATACGCAGTTAACTATCAAGTATTATATACACAATTATAATAAGATATTCAGTCACTATAATGCTTCCTATATACACAAAGAAATACATATAAATACATAAATATAAATAAAAAAATATTTTTGTATTTATAAACAATAATTTGAAATCACTTACGCACTTCAATAAATATGCATTAAAATTTTAAAATATACAACAGTCGTGATGGTATTTACTTCAAAAATTGGTTTTTGTGGCTTTTAGGATTGGGATTGCCTACTTAAAGCTAAATGTTTTCGTTACAAATAGATTTCAAAGAAAATTTCTCTCGTTCGTTCGTGGTTAAATAAATAGTATTGATCAGCATTAATCATAATTAACATTGAAATACAATAATTATTAGGCATATATTAATATTATTATTTAAATATACATAACTACAGAATATATATTACAATTAGCGGAGGCCAAATGAAATTGACGTCTACGTCGGCACATGGAACTAAAATACATATTGTATAGGGTGTCTGTCTGTCAAAACTCCTTGCTATTCGTGACGCCAGCTCTGAGGCAAAACGTAATCCTTCACCTTGTACAGGGCCTTGGCATACCAATGTATACCGTTCTGTGGCTGCACCGTATTATCCTTTGGCGTTGCTTTGTCCTGTGCGGAGGAACGCAGCTGATTCTTGCCGGGCATCCAGCATTGCAGGGTATACCAGAGTCGCATAGGCGCTAGGCCCCAGTGCGCCAGGGATTGGCTGCTGATCACGGCGTAGCAGGAGGCGGCCACGGAGTTCACCACAATGGTGCCTTCCCGTGTCAGGGGCGCCACAACGCCGCGACTGCGCACACTGCTCACCCGGAGCACACGCTGGGGACGCAGTTCACCTTCATGCATCACGAGCACTTGGTTCAGCTCCTCCACGCGATCCGCAAAGACATAGTCGAGCTTCTGCTGCTCCGGCTGCCACACTGTGATCAAATGTGCAGGCGTCACCGTCAACACGGCTCCTCCGTCCGTGTGCAGCTGCACAAAGGTTTCCATCTGCTCCAGATTGCGATCCATGAAGAGTATCACCTCACTGTAGACAGCCTGGCCATTGGCATTCATGCTCAGCACACGATCACCAATGGCAATTTCACCCAGCGGCTTCTTTACGCCGTTCTCCAGCAGCGCAGTGCTCTCCGGCGTAAAGCAACCGTGCACATGCGAAATCGAAGGCGAGGAATCTGCAATGGCACAAAGAGAGAAAGAGTAGGCATTAGTTGCTGTCAGTTAATCGAACTTCGATTTCGAATAAATAAATTGTTGATGTATCGATTTTTCGTTCAAATTTTTAAATATTCAAATACAAAGTACAACAAGACCTTTCTGATAAAGTGTTTCATTGGTGTTTTCAAAGCCTCTAATTATTTTTATTCACTTCTAAAGATTTAATAAAATTAAATGAAGTTTCACTCTCAAAAACAATAAATCGAGCTAAAAGCGTAGAGAATTGCTTATGCAAAAGTCGATGCATTGTTGTTTAGATCTTTTTGACATGTTGAAGTCTTTAACAAGAATTGTACACATATATGCATATACCAGTAGAAAAAAAGAGGAGGAAATGCGGTTCAGGTAATGGCATTAGTGCGTCTAATCTAATTTGGCGTTAATAATGCCGGCCCAGGCAAACGTCCAATTGCCAAACCCCGTGCAAGTCAAAAAGGTTTTCACAGTTAGGCGAACCCATACCGTAAACCACACGCTCCTGCGACTGGCCAAAACAATGGCAACTGCCTTTTTGCGGCTTTCAGGCTCTCAAACAAAAACCGCCGCCAAAAACTGCACGAAAATGCGATCTGCCAACTGATAGTCGAGGCATATCAATAACAAGGGCAAATCCGAGCTTGTTTTTGTTGTCGAGTCTTAACAAAATTGTGATCTTGTTTTTGCTGCAAGATTAGACCCTGGGATCAACTGGGATCTCGAGCTCGAGCCAAAGCAGCTTAGCTGCCGGTTCAGTCAAAAAGTGCCAAAGGATGTACACACGATCCTTTTTCGACAGGTAGCTAGTTGGCTGTGCAACCTGTGCAACAAAATAAATGCAATTACAAAACATGTTGCAACCCACAACAACAAGAACAACAACAGCAACAACATTAATCATCATTAATAGTTATTGGGTTACCAGGCAGCAGCTAGAGAAACGGGGGACGGAGGAAGGGAGAAGGGCCACCCAGGGGCCTAAAGCGTTGCAGCCATTTTGTTTTCAGATTCTAACTTGGCCAGAACTTTCTTTTCAGCATACTTTTATACATATTTCACACCCGAAGCGCCGCCCGATCTTTCAGGTTGCTTGTAAAATTCAAATTAAAAATTCCAGACCAAAAAAAAAAAAAAAAAAGGAAGGCGACCACTAACCGTGCGCTTTATTATAATGAGTGGCCATAAAAGTGGCATTGTTGTGCTGCGTCTGCGGTTGCCGCAACCAAAAAATTCCAATGAAAATGCACCTAACATTTCCATTGATACAACGCAAGACAGACAGAAAGAGAGAGAGAGAGAGAGAGCGAGCGATTGAAAGAGAGTGAGCATGAGTTCGACATGAGTGTAGAAACAATAAAAATCGGATTAAATGGAAGACAAGACGCGCGTTCTATAAAGCGGGCCATAATCGATGCTCAGACGGGAGCAGCCGCCACAAAACGGTAACCATAGACAAAACCAGACCAAAAAGGAAGTGACGTTGCCTCGTAACAAGGCTAAGAAGCAAAGTAGAAGCAGAAACAAAATACGTACAACAGAAAACCAGCCACAACTTTTTGGTGTGAAACCAACAACACAAAATGGGAGAAAAAAGAAGAAAATAATGAAAAGACGAGGCAGGAAAAAAAAATTAATGTGTGTACGCATAAGACAGACAGAGCTAGAGAGGGAGAGCGAGAAAGAGATAGAGAGCGATCGTGCAACGTTGTCGGCGGTGAGTGGAAAGTGAAGAACTTGAAGGGTCATAAATTAATAAACCATTAAAGTGGTTAAAATTATCGTTATTTTATCTTTGTTGTGGAAGACTAAACTGATAAATTATTACAAAACAGAGGACAGCCGCACACACACACACACACACACAGCGAGAGAGCCAAAAAGAGAGCGGGAAAGAGAGGGGGAGAGAGAGAGAAGGAAGGAGAAGGAGAGACATGCTATGACTAGGCTGTGGTGACTGATCGCTTGGGACAGCATTAACATGAACATGCACACGGCACAACAACAACCATAACAACAACACGCTTTGGGGCTTTAATGCGCGCGCGCGCGACACCACAACAACAACAACAAAAACAATGACAACAACAACAACAACAACAACAAAAAAAGAGTGAAAAAAATTAGTGTCGACAAAAAGGTTTACAGCCATTACTCTTCGTTGCTGCTGCTGCCGCTGCCTGTTGCTGCTGCTGCTGCTGCTGTTTAGGCCGCAAAACAAAAGACTTAGGCAACGAACTGGCCGCTGTGCCAAAACTGTCATAAGCGTGTGGTTTATGATCGCCGGCCTATCAAGCCAATCAATCGCCTGGTTATTTATTAATAGCTGCGCAACTAGACGCAACACATGCTGCTGCTGTTGTTGTTGTTGTTGTCGCTGCCATTTGACACTGGACCACACACAAAACTCATGCAACTGCTGCGCTTGCCACTTGTTAGGCATTTGTCGTGTTAGTCGGCTTATTGTCTCTCTGACCTTTTGATAGTTACAGGACCTTTTTTTCTTTTTTGGTGTTGTGTTTTGCTGTGTCCTTTTTATGGCGTCGGCTTCTTTCATGTGCAATTAGAATCAATGAGTCGGACAGCAAGGACACTCACTACTCGCTACTCGCCACTTGGGCCCCTTTGATCTTGTTTTGTGGGCCGCAAAAGAGTCAAAATATTGTGATGCCGACCTCGTGTGTGGCTATCCTGTCTCAGATATTCCCCTGCTGCCTCACTCCTTATCTCGTTGTCTCTTTCTTCTGTTGTTTGTGTGGGAAATTCTATAGTCATGTTGTAATTTTGTAGGCAAGTTGCGGAAAATGTCAACGTAAATCACTTGAAGCATTGCAAAAATGTTGCACTATCTATCTCTCTCACTCTCTCTCTCACACTCTCTCACTCGCACTGTATTTTGTCTTGGTAACAGCGAGAAAACTTAATTGTTTTGGCCTTTTTGGTTGGCTAACTTTGGCTGCATTGCAAGCGCATTTTCTCCGACTCTTCTGGCAGTTTCGTTATGTTTGGGGGAAAACTGGTTGCCTGCCATAATGGCAGCAACATACACACACACACACTTACACTTACAAACACACACACACACATATATATAAAGAACTGCTGCTAACTTGTTGGCCGTTTCAGTTTTTCAATTAGGCCCGCGCTCAGGTTTTAACTCGGCATTTAATTCATCTTGGAGCAGGCCTGAGAAACGCTTTGGGTGTCGTATCATCAATTCGTTTAATTTGACAGGCGCAAACCTAAACATGTCAAAACAACAACCACTACAACAACAACAACAACCACAACAACAACGACAACATGCGGTTAGTCGTTGCTTGTGGACCCGTCTCGATGTTCAGGCTTCACTTTAGAGGAGATCTCTGACTTCGGACTCGAACGCAGACTTGGACTCTGGGTTTCGGTCCGGTTTCGACAATGTTGCCGTCGCTGCTTCCCATTTTTTTTTCTTCTCCTCCTCTTTTTGTTTTCTGTTACCATACACACGCATACATACAAACAGACACACTCATGTGCTGGTAACGAGCTGTGTAGACTTGCAGCTTGGCTAATTTGACTGGACTGCAAAATTTGCCAACGCCTGTCAGCTTAGCGGCCCCGTTGTAAGTTGGGGAAACATGTGAAATTACGCTTGTTAGTGTCACTTCTGGCTAACTGGGCCCCCAGCCCATTCCCCTCCAATTTGCCATTTAACATGCCATATGCTTACCTGATTTGACGGAGCAGTAGATATGCCGGCGACTAACGTAGGACACCCAATCGAATCCAGCCTCGACAGCCAGACGAGCCAATATGCCATATTTCGACTGATCGCGATCCGAGGTGGCAATGGTCACAGCGCGTCCCTCGTAATGCAGCGACTCCTGGCCATGCTGATGATCCTCGTCCCAGCTTTCGGTAACCAGCAGACGTACTCCAGGCCACTCGTTCATCACGGAGTAGGCCAACATGTTTAGTTTCTCCTTACAGCGCTGCAAGCGGAAGAAAGCAAA
Source organism: Drosophila innubila (assembly GCF_004354385.1). NCBI lineage: Eukaryota > Metazoa > Arthropoda > Insecta > Diptera > Drosophilidae > Drosophila > Drosophila innubila. The sequence continues at coordinate 8,507,441 of NW_022995380.1, forward strand.
TTATAATTAATTTAATATTATTTTTATATTAAGAAAAATAACATTTTTTGGCATATAACAAATAAAAATTTATTTTAAATATAAACAACTATATCTAATAAATTTGCTGGCTGCTCCAATTAATTAAGTACTTCAATTGCAACTTTAATTTAAAATATTTATATAGTTAAATTTATTAATATATCAAACCAACAAATAAGTATATAAATTATATTGTTATTTGCTTAAAATTTTTTTTTGTAGACAACAATTTTTACATATATCAAATTAAGATGAATAAAAATTACTTTAAATAATAATAAATTGAAAATAGAAAAATCAAAAAATATAAGCAGAAAATAGTATTAAACAATTATCTTTATTGGAAAACAATTCGTTATCTTGCATAATTTAAATATGGAAAAAAATATTTTTTAAATTTACTGTTGTAAATAGTTTTTAATATTTTAAAAATTTTAATTTTTAATTATTTAGAACAGATCATTGATTTGGAAGAGTAGGATTTTTCGCCAACTCCTCATTTGTTAATAAAACATTTAATTAAAGTGATTGTTGTTTTCGTTGTTAACTCGAGTGCTGTAAATAAAACGGCAGCCCAAAAAAAAAAACGCCATATTTAACACAAACACAAACTCACGCACAATGAACGCAGCGCAGCAGCTAGAGGCAGACTAAAAGAGCGTGAGAGCGATGGAGAGCGTGCGAGAAAGGGAGAGAGACAACAGCTATGTGTGTGTGTGATGTGGAGAGGCGTGGTATTTAGGCATTCATTTCATGGGCTGCCCAAAAGGGCAAGGCGTTCATTTTATTTTATTTTCTTTTATTTTATTTTGTGTACTTTTAAGCAAACGAATGACTGAAGCAACGAACTTGGCAACTTGTTGCCCGTTTGTTCTGTTGGCGTTTTGTCTGGCCGCATCCTTTGAACCTGCTATTGCCGCGAAGTCGACTCAAACCTCAACAAATACATGAGTCTGACTATTTTTCAATGTTTGCCTTTTCCTTTCTGTTTAGGCAAAAGCGAAGGCAAAGGCTTAGTTTTTGTTAAACGTTATTTGTCCATGTGCAGTTCAAACACTGACCCACAACACTGATTTGACCCTCTGCGCATATGCATACAGCTCGCATACACACACACACACTAACACACACACACACACTCACACATATACATATATATATTCTTTTATAAGTAAATATTAAAGATTAGACCTTTGTCTGACCTTTTTTTCTTGCCTCTTTTTTTTTTGCCTCCTTCGTCTGCACTTGTCTTGTTTGCCAATGCGGTGAATGCTGAATCAGTAAATATATATAGACATAATATATATACGCTTTATTTTTAAATTTTAATGTTGTTGTCGGCGCGTTTTTTTGAGCTCGTTTCGTTTATTTTTCCTGCTTTGAATGCTTGCATACAAAAAACAACAAGACAAGAGCAAGAAAAGGATTCAACGCGCAGTGCAAATATTGAAATTTCATAAAACAACAAACCCAAAAATCTTGTCATTGTATGTGTGTGTGCGTGTGTGTGTGTGTGTGGTTGTGACGCTCAATCGCCAGCCACAAAATCAATTATCAACGCAATCGGTCGCTGTTTTGAGATTGTTTCTGTCTTTGTTTCTGTTTCTGGCTATTTCTGTGCCACAGGAGGCAACACACACACACATACACACACATCCTGTGTACCTTTTTGTTATGTGTGCTTGTGTGCAAACATTTGGCACGCAGTTCTAGCTGGCGTAAAATCAATTTGAAAGATCCTTTTTAACAAACCACAAAATCAGCTTGCCCCAGAGCTGTGTCTCAGTTTTTGGGACTTTGTTTTGATTTTGGGTGCGCCGCATTGTTTTGTATTGTTGTTGCCAATTGTTTTTGTTGCTGTTGTTGTTGTTGTCATTTGTTTGGCAAGCAAATCGCTATTTAATTTGTCACACCACAGTTTCTCGGCCTGTCTGCTGTGGCGAATTGACTAGCGATTGCAGCACCAAAACTAAAACTTAAGTCAAGTCAATTCAAGAAAAAACGCATTCCAGGAAGAGTTCAATGATATTTGCATAGACGTAGCTAGTAGTATAGTATGTTTGTGTGGCATATGCGAGCTGATATATACAAGATTTGCTTTATTAAAAGGCTTAACAAGTCGAGTATTCAACTCGTTGCTAATGAGCAGAAAAGCGTAACGCTAAACAGCAACAAGGAGAGGCAACTCTTTGTTTTAAGCATGGCATCAACAGCAACAACGATGTTTACCCAACATGCTAATGCATTGAGCTCTTCTTGCTCGATCGAGATGCACAAACAAGGCCCCAGTCGCATTCCCAAGTGCCAAGTGCCAAGAGGAAAATGCCGACGGGTGCGTAAGGTAAACATTTAAAAGCAGCGACGGCGTCGGCGTCGGCGGCCCAAAAAGATGGCTAAATAATGTGTTTGTATTGTAAGTGGCATGGCCGTTAGACAACACACCAACAATTCCAATAACAACTCCAGCAACATCAACAACAACAAGTGTAAATAACCAATGCTAGATACATGTCTTGGCATCGAAATGCAATGTCTTGATAGCAGCAATGTTTGTAGTTAGCCTGGCCAAATCCAAAATCCCATGAAAAGCTGCTGCATTAATTAGACATTAAACAAGGTGTGAACTTTGGCAGCTACAACAAAACGGCCACGCCCCAAACGTCAGCGATATTGTTTACACATTTGAATTTTCCTTCTCTCATTCTATAGTTTTTATTTTTATTTCTCCACAAGTGTGGAGAGAGACTGAGAGAGGCCAGGGGGAGTAGTGTCTTAGCTTTCAACTAGGGCTGTCGAAAATTTAATATATCGCTTTGAAATATCGATATAATTGATGAGATATTTTATAAAATTCCGACATGGACGCCTTATGCGAATTCCAAAATAGCAAAGAATCAGAAGAACCACTTTTTATTTCATTGTAATTAGATTTAATTAAATTTTGATTCATTTTGCTCGACTTTATAACTTTTCAGATAACAGATAACAAAATGACCAACGCACAACTATCATAAAATATCCCAGAAAAATATCACATATTGGATATTTGAGCAAAAAAAATCACGACATAAATATATCAGTTTTTGTAAAAAATATCGATATGTTGATATTTTGATATATTATCAACAATCCTACTTTCAACAGTCAAGAGCGTAACCCTTATAATTTTGTAGGCTCCACTGATGCGTTTTTAATTGCCGCAGTTGGCTGCAGTTTTTCTTATTGATTTAAATCGTCTGCCAGCTGCCAATTTGGAGGCGCTTAATGGCCGCCATTTAGGCGTCGCGAGAAGCGCCAATGCCAAATGCCATTATTAGGCACTCATCATCATTAGGCCAAGAATAAAAGACGGCTTGCAGTGCTTTGTTTGTTTTACCAGTTGTTTTCAGTTGTTCAGTTGTCCAGTTGGCCAGTTGCAAGTTGCAGTTGTTGTCGTTTCGGATTACAATGACAAAACGATTAGGAAACGACACAATTTAACGACATAATTCAAGAGCGCATCAAGTTACCTGCCAAGCAAATCACAGCCAGAGAGAGCCAAAGCGTGACAGCGAGAGAGAGAGAGAGAGAGGGGGAGAGACAGAGTCACCCCTTTATTTTTTTTAAGTTTTTGTTGCTGGCAAGGCAAAACACGTGCGTTGTAAGCAGATATGCCATATCCTGATTGCGATCGCCGAAGGAAGCGAAAACTTACAAATGAGGAAGCACCCCAGCTACAGGATATGCTGAAAGGGGTGAAAGGTACGACACCCACCTCGTACTTGCCACATACATATATGTGTCAACAGCCCAGCCCGAAAATGTAAAAATAAAAGCCGAACAAGAAGAAGATGAGGGGCACTTGAGCGTGCGCCTTAGCTGTGCCACTTAGGGGCAACTTACTCGAGTAAGTTTTTGCTTTTGTCAAATCAATCAGCGCCCCTAAAGGTTGCTCTCTATCTGTGTGTGGTCCGCCACTTGAGAGCAGATTTCCTCACTTTTAATTGGCAAAGACAGAGAGAGGAAGAGTGAGAGAGAGAGGGAGAGTGAGAGCTGCAGTTTGCTTCTGATTGATTCAAGTACGTTAAAGATCATGATCAAGATCATTGCCAGACTAAATGACGACATTTATGTTACTTTACGCTAAAAGCATCAGTTCTTTGTTTATTTGTGTTGCAAATCTATTCACAGTTCTCGTCACCGCCTTTTTGTGTACTCGTTGATTTTTCCATTAGAAAATGGAATTTTTTTTGTTTATCAGCTCCTCGATTGTTGATTGTTTATGCTATAGCAGCGCAATTATTCTCTCTCGTGTTTTTTTTTATTCATTCTCTTTGCTTTTAATTAAGCGCATGACAAACTCAATCAGAATTCGGAATTGAGTATCGAGAATGAGACTTGCTACCGTCATTTATTTATCATTGTCTGTTTACGCTACGTATACGCAATATTGTGCAGTAGGCATTGCAAATGCGCTGAGAAATCTGTTTCTCCTGTTATTGTTATTGTTTCAGTATAAATTGATACTCATTAAAATACAGACTGTCAGCTGTGTTTCTCTCTCTTTCTTGCGCTCTTCTGATTGCCCTTTTTTGGTGACTTGGCTTATTGGATTAATGCCAGCGCTTCTGTTGCCTGTCTGTTGCCTTTCTCATTGACTGCTGTTGCTGTTGTTGTTCTTATTGTTGCTGTCTGCTTAAGATTGCATCTTGTCGTGCCTCCAAAAATTTGGTTGCCTTGTCCCCAGGCAGCAACAACAACAGCTTGATCCATTTGGGCCTGTTTGTCATAGCCAGCTTATGGCTTTTTATTATTAATTATGTTTGTTTTTATTACCTTTTTTTGTTAAATAATTATTATAGATGTCTTTGCTTGCCCACTGTCACAGTTTTAGCTTTTTCTATTGTTATTAATTTTATTTTGCTATATTTTTTTCGTAGTCAATCAACGCCCATTTTCACGCTTAAATAGTCACTCAGTCAGCTTACTTAAAGCGTGTTCATTTGGTCAGTCAGTTAGTCAGTCAGTCAGTCAATCAGTCAGTCAGTCAGTCAGTCAGTTAGTCAGTAAGTCAGTTAGTCAGTCAATCACTTAGTCAGTCTGTCTCATAGCCTAACGTCTCATAAATCTGTTGGCAAATAAATGTCCATAAAAAGGCGTCATTTTATTGTTATTAATTAAATGCTATTAATTTGCAGAAATCGTAAATTAAATCCAACTATTGCCGTCTCGCTTGCACGCTTAATGCCCCACACACACACACACGAACAAAAAGTCATTTGGCGAGGTTCCGAGTCTTAAATGATAAGCGCCATAATCCCTGATGTGTGATTAACTTTGATGATGAGTTATGAGCCGCACATTGGCACTGATGTGATGTGCGATCCCCAGCGCGATCCTACCCCAAGACACGGCAGCCAGACCAGATGACTTGCAGGAATCTGGCCGAGAATCGCAGCATGTGAAATGTGAGTCAGTCTTCAGTCTTCAGTCTCCAAGTCAGTAATGTGATAGTAGCAAACGCGACGAGACAAGACGCGACGCGATGTGAAACGATCCCAATCCGCGATCCGCAATCCCCGATCGAGATCGCGATCGCGATCCCAAGCGTGCAGTTCATAAAACTTTTATGCAAATAAAGCCAAAGTCAAAGCCAAATCTAAAGGCGAGGGCGATGGCAAGGGGAGATGCGGAGGGGTACGGCATTTTGGGTCCACAAATCCTTGAGGTTTGCGCTTGAGTGCGCTCGTAAAAGTATCAAATTGATTAATAATAATAATATAAAAGCTCAAAAGCCAAACAAACAAACTATAAAAATTGAAATGCCAGAAAGGGTATGCTTGACTCTGTGTGTGTATTGGTGTACTGGACTGTATGTGTATTGTTATTGTTGTTGTTGTTCTTAGTGGAGGTTCGGCAACGATTTGTCCACTTTGCTTTGACTGATGTTTGTTTGATATGTTTGATTACTTTGTGGCCTCAAAATATTCCCACGAAGTTGTGCCAAATATTGTTTCAAGTTTTTTTTTTGCTTATCGCAGCATTTGACGTGATTTGATTTGAGCTGAAAACTAAAACTCCAAAAAAGAAGTTAAAAAAAAAATGAAACTGAAACTGAAACTCTGACATCATTCAAGACAGACTCTTGTCTCAGCCTTTGTCTTTGTCTGTGTCATAATAGGATCAATTTTTGAGTCATAATTGAATGTATGTGTTCTATTAGAATGCCTTCAGCTGTGGGTTATCTTTGATTTGATGTTGGATGCAGGCTGTATCTGGTTATAGTTTGCTTGTGGTTCTGACTCTGATTCTGATGCATGCATGTCAATAATCATATCAGATTACCATTGGCTTTGCCCCATTGTTGCTACAATTTATGAAATTTTAGAACTTATGCTGCGGCTTTTTGACGCATTCTTTTGTCTGCGGTTACCACTGTTGCTGCCTCTCCCACTCTCCCTCTCTCCCTCTCTCTCCACCGCTCACTCGTCCTCTGTCTTTGACTTATTGTTGCTGTGCGCAACTTTGTCTAATCTTGTGGCACGTTAAGCTATAGACAACTTCGAGGTGTAGGGGCTAGGACTGATAATAAAAGGGAGCTAAAGGGGGGGTAATTACATTTACCTCATCTGCGGGCACAGGTGAGCGAGTGTAATAACAAACAATGACTGTCATAAGCTATACAATTTTATGATGCATCTGTTTCTATTGCCATTTCTGTTGTCTGTTGCATTTTTAGCACTTTACGCCAATATTCATTAATTTGTTTATGGAAATGTACACAAAGTGAAAACGTTGAATTTTGCCTTTTGGCGCTTTAATAGCCCAAAACGAATTGTTCACCAACTGAAATTTACGCACAGCAGCGTCAAAAATCAACATAAAATTGCATTTAGATGCGCTGCTGTTGCAGGGGCAACAACTGTGTCACTGTGCCACAGTGGCAATAACAATAACAACAACTGCGAGTCAATGCCAGAGAGAGACACACACAACGGTAGCTCGAGCAAACAGTTGTAAATATTTTTGTGACAATAACAACAGCCTTTTTATGTGCGACGTGTCCTTGGTCGCAGTCCATTAGCCTTGAAGCTTCACTGTCCTTGACTGTGTCCCTCACAAATATATGTACCTGTATGTGTGTGTGCGTGTAAATGTGTGTGTGTTAACTGTTTGCCAGTTCTTGCAACACTTCAATTGCATTACAAATTCAAGGTCTGCATTTAAATTAATTTTCGTTTGCCCCTCGAGGCGCGTGTCAGTTGCAATAACTCTCAAGTCGTCTAGCAACTGTTTTGTCAGTTGTATATTATATTGTATTAGTTGACTCTATAAAAATCGGTGTCTTATGATTGTGATCTGCAAATTCACCTGATTGTTGATAGCACTTTTGCTTAATTATGATTTAAAAAAGCACAGCTAAGAATAACACGGAATTCACATTTCTCGGAAAGAACTCATAAAACCAATGTATGCACAACATGGCTATAATCTATATAGTTAATCATAAATTATTAGCCAAGTGGCCAGCTTGGTCGTATAACTCGATAATTGGCCTTAAATAAATGCAAGTCAGCGCAGCCGCCTTATCGATACTTTAATCCGTCAAAACACATTCGAAATTTGTGCTTGTAACTGAAGTGGAATTTACAAATATCGTTTTATTGGTGCCAGCCTAAAGGGTTATAGTCAAGATATGTATATATTAACTAATTAGCACGACTGTCGCCTTAATTAGCCACTTGTTTAGTTATTTCACACTTGAAACACCCCTCAGTTCCTACCACCCTTTTAAGTCCTAACTGATCTTCCCCCCTTGGCATTTGATATTCTGCCACTTTCGCTGCGAATGCGACGAATGCGAGTTGATAAGATAAATTGGCTCTGGCTTAACACACATTTGTGTCATGTTTGCAAATATATATCATATATTATACATGTGTTTAGCTACTTGGAAACTCGCCGTATCGCCATAAATGCGATAAGCGGCAAAATGCTCGCGTGCCACAGTCAGACATGGGGCAAGGGCTAAAAGGGGAATTGAGAGGGGCTTGCGAATGGATGGGGCGAGTCATGTAAACATGCCGAGCATTTGATATTTAGTTACTATTTGTTATTTCAAATAGCAAAATCGAAGAATGCTACTCAAGAGGTTGTTGATCGCTGGAACGAGGCAGCTTTAGGGCTTAATGTTTATCTAAAATAATGTATCTATAAGGCAGCTTGAAAAGTCCAACTTGGCAGTTTGTTAACAGTTAGCAGTGAAGTCGTGTTAAGCTTTCTGTTTTGCACACACAACATTGCAATCGCTGATAAGCCGCATAATGAGCACATAATAATAATGATAATAATAATACCGTTCAGTTTATGGCCAAAATCGAGTATTGTGTGTGTGCAACAAGCACAACGAGGCACTTACTCACGTACCGCTTTATCAATGTGGGAATGGGCAGTAATCGCGGCACACGATACTGATAATTGTTAGATAGTGGCAGGAGATAGCCTGCCCTGACCACAATACCGATTAACACGAATAATTTGGCAATCAAAGTCGTAAAATGAAATGGCAAAAATTAAAAAAAAAAAAAAACCACTTTAGCTATTTATAAATGTTACTTACCTTGGACATTAGACGATCGGCGCCGGTGCCTTCCTCGTCTCTAAATAGTATATCCCTATTGTAGTTTGGCACTAGATCCTTAAACTTGGGCGAATCCCGCTGAATGACACCCTCGAGTGGGCCCGAGGCGCCGTTCTGGTATTCGGATAGATTTGGCACTGTCTGCTTCAGCACCAGCGGATACAGATTGCGCTCCCGGCGACGTCCCAGTCCTCGTCCCGGTCCGCAGCTATGCGCATGCCTAAAGTTCAAGGCAAGCAGCAGCAGCAACAGCAGCGCCATAAAGCAGCTGCCACGCGGCGTATGCGCAATATGCCTTAGCTTTCGACAGGACACGGCATCTGTTGCAGTTGAAGCTGTTGCTGATTTGTTACTGCCTGTGTCCACTGTGTCCACTGTGACTTGATGGCGTTTGGCATCCAGTGACAAGCAGGTGGCACTGGCGCAGGACCAAAGTGCTTGGTTATCCATGCTGTGTGTGTTTTGATTTATTAAATGCTTCTTTTGGTTATTTAGCACTTCACTTTTTGCTTTCAATTATTTTAAGGACAGCTCACAGCAGTCGCAGTTGCCCAACTGAATGATTGATCGACTGTGGCTGAAGCATTTAACGGTTTAGTTAAGTTAGTTTACTATGCACCGACAATAAACAAATCACTTTTTATCACCGAACTATGTTTTATTTGTCGCTCAATAAATTCTCTTGAATTTCTAATTCAATTTCAATAGCGGCGTTTTTATTTTTCTATTTCTATTTCTTTTTTTTTTTGTCAAATTGATTAACGCTTGTTCTCTTCATGCAGCTCGGACAACGACAACCGTTGCGCTCGCACTGTGATTGACAAATGACATATCCGAGCGCACGAAGCGAGCGGCCGAGCGAGCAACGACGCGACGCGAAGCGACGAGTTAACAAGTACCGAGGGTGCTTTTGCAGAACCCTAGGCACTCGCAGTCGCTGTCGCAGTCGACGTCGCTGTCGCTGTTGCTGTAGCTGTTCATTCATTCAAGTATACACTCACTCACACACTCACATACTCACATATCTCGCGTTCATTTGCCGTTTCGTTGTGTGTGTGTGCCGCTCATTGGATCTGAGCTGGATGATCGTTTTGGTGTTCATTTTTATGCTGCCTACAAGCAGAGCAGTGTGAGCGAGACAACTAGCTTAGCGCATGCGCCTCTCTCCACTGCAGACACCTACAGTGAGAGAGCGAGAGATCTTATGTACTTATGCTGTTTGTGCTGTTTGGGCAACAGATGTTGGAAGACGGTTCATTATGGCCATGGCTATATCTGTGTTGCCAATTGGCTGCGCTTGTGTATGTGAATCTATGTGTGTGTGTGGGTTCGGGTTGCTGCAATTTCTCTTAACACTTGCACTATTGACTCGAAATCGACTCTTGTGGCTTGTTAACTGCTGCCTCTGCCTTTGCCTCTTCCTCTGCCGCTTCCTCTGCTCAGCCTTCTGCGTCTGCTTCTGTGGCTGCTTTGCTTTGCTTTATTATTTTTTTTTTTTGCGTATTGTTCACCTTTTGCCTTTCTTCATTTTTGGCTTCGCTTTATTGCTTGTAAATTAATAATGTTCCGGTTTTTTGTGTATTGTGCGCTTCAGTTTTACTCGCCTTTGCCTCCGTACTCTGATTCTTCACACATATACCCACACATACATATTAGTTTATATATAAAATATATATGCATGTATAAAGCTGCTCACTTTGTCATTACACCATTTTGCTGCTTGCCCCTCTCTCTCTCTCTCTCTGCCTCTGCTTGCACCCTTTAGCTTAATTTAAACGAACAGCAACTTCCGTTGGAGCAGCAGCTAAAGGTGGCATGATATGCTAGTAGGGGCATCATATTAAAGACAATTTTAGATAAGACTCGATTGAATACAAAAATAAATAATTATTTTATTTTCTCAATTGTTTTTCAGCCTATAAATTTAGTTAATCAAAACGGTTTTTAACTTTTTAAAGTATCTAATTAATGATTTAATTTTTATATTACCACTCCTTTAAATTCAAGCTAAAATACTACAAAAATGTATGAAACTTATGTAACAATTGAGTCATAATTAAAATACAGGCAGTACTTTCAAGTAGTTCGATCTTTAGGGGTAACACCTTGAGACTTTGTTCATAACATTAAGTTTTAGTCAATATTTTTTGAAATTCTTAATTATATTTCGAGGTTAGTCAGCTATTGTTGAGCTGACGGAAGCTCAAACAAGTCGGTTGTGATCGATTCGTAGATTAGATACGTTGAGCCACAGGATGTTTGATATAATGGCGATTATTAGATTTCCTGTGCTCTAAATTTGCTTCATCATAATAGAGTATATACGAATATACGCAAAAGTGCCAAGTTCCGTTGGCGACAACACTGATATCAACCATAAACAATGTTCTACACGATAAAAGTAATCGCCAGATAACGCACAAGGTAAATACAAAAAATATTCGCAAAGACGCAAAAAGTCGTTTACGGATCAATTGCACTCAAAAGATTCGCCAGGCAATTGGCAATTTTTTTGCACGTTTAGATTGTGACTAAGTTGGCCCAAAACAATGTGCTAACAATGTATATCAAATTTAGCACATTTACTATATGTATCTGTATTTTTAGCAGTTGCTGCTGCTATTCTACTAGTTGTTTGCTTATCCAGAATTTTCTCGCTCGACTGAAGTTTTGAATCGCCGACTCACCGTGTGCTTACATTTTGTCTGTCTGTCTGTCTGTCTGTCGGTCTGTCGGTCGGTCTCTGTGTCTGCTTGCACCCCCGAAGCTTGTTGACAGTGTTGACACTGGCACTTATAAAGCTGCGAACACGCTTGCAGTGTTTGCCCAAGAAATTGGCACTTTTGGCTATGCGATCAGCGCACGATTTTAACTGAATTTCAATCAAATGCAAAATCTACTTAATATGCAGTCTAGTGTTTGGCGCTAAAAGCTTGACATTTGCCAAGTTTGGAGAATTAAAAACCCAGCGCAAAGTGCACCTGCAATAACATTTGTGGCAGTGGCAGCAACATCAGCAGTTACAGCTACATTGTAACGGTTTCTAATCAGCCATCACAGCTGCTAAACAATACAATACTTTGTATATATATATATATGTGTGTGTGTGTGTGTGTATGGCAGGCGCGCATAATGCAAATGCAAAGCATAGCATAATTTCAATGAAAAAAAATAGCTGAAACGACTACAGTCAAGAAAACTCGACTGCAAAAGACCCTGTACCTCTTCTATAAAAAACGGAGCTTTTTGCTTAGTGGAGTTAGTGTTTTCTACTTCTTCATTTAGCCTGCAGCTGTGTACAAATGTTTCCTGAATAACTTTCGAGTTTATCATAATTAAATAAATTACTTATTTTTTTTAAGATTGGCAAGTGATTGGCAAAATTCGTAAGTAAACTTGATCTGCTTAGGATATACAGGAACTTAAATTGCTAATTTGCTGCCTCTAGCTCTTATGGCTTTAAGATTTCTAGCTGTTGATACGGAAGAAAAGACGAAAAGGTAAACAGACTATATCGAATATACATTTGTACTTATTGCCACGCCTGCTTCTGCCTCCTACGTATTTGCCAAACATTATAGACCCTTTGTACGTTTTAAGTACAGGGTTTCAAAAGAAAAAAGAATTCAATAGTTGGCGGCAGCGCGGCAAAGATATAAGCAAAAGCAAAACGCCATCAACAAGATACACGGAACCAAATTAAAGATGAAGAAGCTGAGCCAGCGGCTGTGGCAGAGAGGCAGCAACAGCAGCAGCAGCAGCAGAAGAGGCAGCGGCAGCGGCAAAGTCTGAGAGGCAGCAAAGAAGCTGAGCCAGCAGCCAACAGTTGCCTCTCTCTAAATATATATTTATATCTGTATCTTTGTATCTGTGAGATGTCTATGTGCCTGCCACATAAATTGTCTTGCATGTCTGTGTGTATGTGGCGGGCTCATTATGTGCGCTTGTGTGTCTGCGTGTGTGTGTGTGTGTGTGTGTGTGGGGCGGAGCTGCTTAAGGCGCTCATTTGTGAATGAACACGCCGTGAACCATCCCCAGTGCCCAGAGACGAACGAGGCAACGATCGCTCGATCGCTTGATCGCTGTGATGCCAAAAACTTAATGAGCATGAATAAATGGCAGCCATGCAGAGAAGCTGACTCTCAACTCTTCGAGCCAAGATCGAGACTGAAACCGAGACTGAGCGCAGTTAATAATCTTGATCACTGTAGAGATCGCGTTTTTGCGATCGTTCATTTTTACTTACCGACACAAATTTTGGCTCGTATTAAAATAACAAAAATGTACAAAGAGAGGGAGAGAGAGAGAGAGAAAAAGAAGCTGAGATAAAAAGCTTGTGATTAGTTTATAATTAGATTTGAGCATAGATTTATGTTAATATTAATGGCCAGCCCGTTTTAATGTAAGTTATAAACTGAAATTGACTTTTAATGTTGCCTGTAATACACTCTCAGACCAGGCGGCAAACATCCAAGCTCTTGCTGCAGCACAAGATGCTGCTTCTAAATTCCAATAGAAAACCGGAAATGCTTAGGCCAAACGTCGCCTCGTTGTGCATTGTTGCGATTGGAAAAAGAAAAGAGAAAAATAAAGGTTGGAACAGCGCCAGACCAAGACCAAAACCAAGAGCCAAAGACGCCAAGAGTCAAGGCATGGAACGCCATTTTCTGCTGAGGCTGCGACTTCAACGTCGACTTTGGCTGCTGCTTTTGCTGTTGATGCTCTGCGTTGTCTGCTTTTAATTTCTTTTAATGGAAGTTGTTAACATGGCTGCTGGCTGCCTCACTCCATCTCTCTGCCACAGCTCTGCACAGCTTCCCATAAGCATTCCCATGCCCATGCCCATGCCCATGTCCATGCCCATTCCCACCAACGCCATGGCATTCATTGGCTTACTCACAGCCTCACTGACTGGCCTGGCTACGGTTTTTTGATTTGTTCTTTTTCTTTTCAGCCTTTCGATCATAAAACTTCGATATGAAACTTGTATTTCTTTCGTTGCCCCTTCAAAGTGCGGGGCATAATGATTATGAGTAAGGACTTGCCTTAAAACGACGTATAAATAAAGTATATAGTTGCCACATTCCCACTAAAGATCTTTCGCCTTTTCCCATAATTGCAATTGATTTAAGTAGGATATCACTTATTAGCTATGATATTCATTATCCAAATTGTTTACAAGTCAACTAATACATATATTGTAGCTAATTCACATTCATTTACGTCATATTTTAGGTATTGTATATTTCTATCCTAGTTTAGTTTTATGTCCAGCTGTTTAGTTAAAATTATATAAAAATACTTTTTAGATGATAGAAAATAATTTAATTCGTTTGTTATAATTTTTCATTTACGATTCTTTGAAATAGAATTTACTACATTTATAATTTACTCATTAAGAAAAAAGAGTTATATTATGTTATCAACAAAAATTTAAATATTTATTATAAAATATAAAACTAATATTGATACATTTAAAAAAATATAAATTGTAATTTTTGTAACATCTAATATATATATTAATTTTACTACATCTATTATTTTAATGATACTCTATTAAAAATATTAATAAAATTATTTATTATAAAATATAGAACTAATATTCATACATTTAAAAAAAAATATAAATTGTAATATTTGTAACATCTAATATATATATTAATTTTACTACATCTATTATTTTAATGATACTCTATTAAAAATATTAATAAAATTATTTTAATTTAGATACATAAAATATTTTTAAAAAAAATAACCAGATTATTTTTAAAGCATTTAATTTCTAGTTTCTAGAAATTTACAAATTATAAAAGAAAGAACTTTTTAAATTAAATGAAAAGTAAGATAAGACCTAAAGCTACGAATAGAGCATCAGAATATCGTTATGAATAACTATTTGTTGGTACAGCTATTCGGTTGACGTTTATTTGGCGTCATTATGTTAAATCGTTTGGGGGCGCAAGTTTGTTGCCAAAGTCTTTTGTTTTGACTGCAGAAACTTTGTGTGAATTAAAGTTGTTGCTGTAGCGTTCAACCGCTGTCCCATAATTAACAGCTAATGGCTATAACGCGTACCGGTTTGTCGGCCAAAATGCCGTGAAGGTCGTCATCGCTATGACCATTATAATCGAATAGCTAATACATACTAAATAATATTTATTGTGTTAACGATCAATCTGATCACACGTGCGTTTAAACAAAAAATTCCCAAAGATATGATATGATGCTGCTTGGCGACATATACGAATTGTGCACAGGTTCAACAACAACAACAGCAACAACAGCCACAACAACAACAAGAGCAGCAATAACAAATACAGATTTCGTACGAGTTCCGAGAAGCATCCACTCGATCATGCTGCGACTGCTGTTGTGACTGTTGCCGCTGCCTGAGGCAGGGGCATGAAAGCCGCAGCGGCGTCATAGCGTGCGACAAATGCCAATAACGGTTTAAGGTCTCTAATGGATGTTGACATTTACGGCTACCAGCCGAATGATCAGATGAGCAGTGGGAGAGAGTACGAGAGTGAGAGAAACTGTTTAATTCACATAAATGTTAGTGAAATGCCATTGGGGAATTGTCTTAGGGCTAGAAATTAGGCAAATGGATGCGACCGCAGCTTTCCAAGGAATTCGCTACCAGAAGGCGACAACAATGTAGCCACTGAATGGCCAATGGTCCAAAGGGGCAGTCAGGGGCTGTGGGCTTGTAACACACACACACACGCACACACACACACATACAGTCACATAAACATTTACAAAAAGGGTCGCAGACAGAGTCCCAGATCTCAGTCATGTCTGTGGTGCGTGTATAAACATTTGTCAACTGTGCGCCTTTTGATCCTGGCCGGCACGAGAGACAAAGAGAGCACGACAGAGATAGAGGGAGCAAGAGAGAAAAGTCGTAAGCGGCATAGTTATCATTGTTGCTCTGGGTCCATTGTGCTATCAGCTGGCTGCGATCGATGTGGTTAAACGGCAGCCAAGAGGCAGCAGTCGAGCAACCAGTGAGTAAGCATCATATGAGAGGCACTGAGAATCTGAGTTTGCGACAGGGGAATCGATAGAGCATACTCGTATATTGAGGCCTCATGTGGCGTGTATTTTGCAAACAGTTGTCGCATGACAGACCACAAATATGCAGCAACATTAACTCTGTTGTGTGCAACGCCCACACAGCGCCACCTAGTGTGCAAAGGTAGCAAATCAAAATTGTGCAAATCACGAAAGATACTATTTAACTTTATAGAATGTTATCAATGTTAAACATTTAACTAAAAGTTATTTATTTATATTGCTTAAAAGATTATCAACAATTGAGCTAACAATAACTTAGTCTGATCGCCTTGTATGTACTCTCTTTATCTAATAACTCAAGTACCCTCTAAAACTTTGATTGCAATTATATCACCATGTTATATATAATTTTAAAAACAGAACTTATTATCTGTACATGAGAATGCACATACCACAATTTTAGTCATAACAACTTCGTCAAATGACGTAGACGTGTCAAATTGATAAGATTGAGTCGCTTGACAGTAATACAAATTATTTATAGTTCATAATTTTGAAAATGATTGCAAGCGAAAGTTTTATTGTATACCACTTTATTAAATAACTGGAAAATTACGCTCTGGGATATTTAAAATCGTTACTATGGGTTAGTCACAGTAATTCTAGTTTAACATCAGAAGCTCAAGTAAAATTTGATTCTATGTGTTAGTCACAGTAAACTCAAGTAAATTCTAAATTCTGTCGATCTTTTTTATATCAAAAATGGGTTTTACACACATTAAAAGAGCCAAATACGATTCCAGCTCTCAGCTTAAACGTTGCGTGATATACGAGCTATTAATGAATGGAAAATGGTTTGTTATAAAATTTCCCAATTTAAAAGCTGTATTCGTAGTAAAAATTTTATTTAAATTATGGGATATTCCCGAATTATTTTGCACTTGCTGGAATTAACTGAAATATTGTTATGGAGCTATTAATATAATTATCTTTAGTTAATTTTTAAAGATTTATTGCTATAAGATTGCTCAACTCGTAAGCTGTTTTAACAAGTTAAAATTAATATATATTCTGATGGATTCATTTTATCATCTATGAATTATCAAGAACTGAATTTACACAACTTAAGCGAGCCAGATTAAAGTTCCCAGCTTAAACGTTGAATGATATACAAGCTGTTTTTGGATGCTAATTGATATTACTACAGTGCAAACTGGAGATCATATTTAATGAGGAATTATTGTAATTTGTATTTTGTTGGTATAAAATTTCCCAATTTGCAAGATGTTACTAATTATTTCATTTAAGGGAGATATCCGAATTTGTCAGTTGCTGAAAATAACTGAGATATTGCTATAAATTATAACTATATTTTTAATGAATTTCGAAAAGATTTATTGCTATAAAATTTCGCAACTTTTTAACCAAATCAATATTTATATTAGCGAAATTCGTGAATTCATTTCGCATTTGCTGAAGATAACTGAAATATGGCTATGGAGCTAAGAGTGGTGAGGAGGAGGGGAAGAAGGTGAAGGTGAAGCGAAGCGGCAGCAGCACTTACTTAAAATATTAAACAACGCTGAGCCTTTGTTGGGCTCTTAAGCATCTTTCTGCATCTTGAGAATCATCTACAGCAACTCCGGCGATTCCCAGTCCCCATACATGTACTACGTGTATATGTAGATGCGCACTCTCAAGTGGTGACGGCGACCGATGGCAAACATGCGAGTATTTAAATGTGTATCATGACGTGCCGAGCAGCGACCAAGTGAAGCGCATGCGTTGATGGACTTGAATTATATGCGACTTAAGCTTCGCGCTGCCGCTGCTGTTGCTGCTGCATCCAGCGTCCAGCATCGACATTGGACATCGGCATCCTCGGCAGCCAGTGCCATAAAAATTAAAAGTCATTATGGCCTGGAACAGCATTTAAGCCGCAACGGCGGCGCGGAGAGCGTGGCACATTCCCACAGTCGCATCTCGAAAACGATGTTGGAGTTGGAGGCGAAGTCGAAGTCGCAGGCAGGTCGACGACGAAGACGACGGCGACGTCGACGTCGAGTGTCGCTGGGCTGTCAGAAAGTGCCATGAGACGGCAGCCACATGCGTCCACTTGGAGTGGGTTAATATTTGTTTGCATTATCATTTTGAATTGACAGCAAAGTGGCGCTTGTTGCTGTTGTTGTTGCTGTTGTTGTTGCTGTTGTTTTTGTTGTCTGCCCAGCGGGCGGGCAGGGCTCTGTAGCACAAGTTGTTTGTTGTCTGCGCGCCGATTATGGAAAGTTGATGACCGGCAACCTCACAGTAACTTCTGCCCCCCCTCCCCTGCCCTCCCCCTCCTCAGCTGAAATCCTAACCGCGACTGAACTTAGAAAATTGCCATTTTTCTTAAGTTTTCAATTTCAAAATGCTATTGCGCTGTCGCTTTTGTTGTTTTAGTTATGTGCCGCTCGTGGCACGACGCGTTGGCCACAAAAACCGCAAACGGAATGCTGGAACGAGCCGGGCCAGCGAGAGGCGGGGCAGGGCGGCAACACTTCGTTAAGTTGAAGCCAAAGCCCAAAGTCAACGTCAACGTCAACGCCTGTGCCAGTTAAATAGATTTTTTTCATCTGTATTTTTCCCTCTTGTCTGTTTATTTTTATTTTGTTTTTTTTTTTTTTGGGTTTATTTTGCTGTTGCCTTTCGCTTTGATCTGCTGCTGATGCTTCTGGCAGGGACCAGAGGCGGCTGCTGCAACGTGGAGCAAATTGAAAATTGATTTCGCCTTGCCACACAGCAGACAGAGACAGGGATAGGGACAGAGACAGGGATAGGGACAGGGACAGGCTAAAGCCAAACGGTTAAGACAAAGTTAGCACGCCAAGCGGCAAGTTCGTTGCCTAAGTCTTTCGTTTCCGATGACTCAAAATGCGCGCCATGAAATTCCCACATAAATTGCGCGCATTGTCAAATTAAAAATGCCTAATGAGCTGTTGCTCCGTCAGTCCAACAGTCCAGCACACCAACAGACAGTCAGCGATGCAGAAGAGCAGAAAAATGCATTAGAAGGCAGGCAGCCAGAGCTGAGTTCTCCGTCACAGTATACGAGGACGTACACGTATCCCCACACACACACACACACACACACACACATTGAGAGACAGACACAGCATCCAAGTCAACGGCGGCGGCAAAATGTATCGTGTTACAAATCACGGCGGGATGTGCGGGCGGAGCGGGCGGGGGTGGTACGGACGGTCGCTCGGTCGATCGTCCAACACAGTAAAACAAGTTTCGAGTGGAAATGCGTGTAGCGTGCAGCGTGCGAAACACAGCCGAAGAACATGAACATGAAAGCCTGATGCCAAAGCTGATGCTGATGCTTTTGCTGTTGCTCTTGTCGCAAACGTAGCGTCTATAAATAGTTGGTCAAGAGATTGGCGGTGGCCGTTTAGCTCAACATGAAAAATGGCAACACTTTTGCGCTCATAAAAACTATTTATACGCCAGTTTCACATAGCATTGGGTAACCAAATGCATGTGCCAACTAATATGCCCGATTGCCACAAAGTTAGAGCGCATGCGCGTGAGATCTCCACGCAAGATCAGCAGCCAAAGGGGCAACAGGCAACAGGCAGCAAACAGCAGGCAACCAGACAACAGGCAACGAAGGAGCCCAAGCGACGTCCACACAGGGCAGGCTAAAGGCAACCAGGCAACAGAGGCAGCGGCAGAGGTAGAGGCAGAGTCCAGTTTGAGGCCGGGACCACACAAATACAGGCACGCGTTCGCTGACAGAATAAAAATTGTTGCGCTTGTGTTTAACGCGCGAACGCGGCGATATCGCAGCAGCAGCAACAACAACCACAGCAACAACAACGACAGCAGCAGCCGCATCGTACCTTGTTTCCAAACTGGCTCCCTGGACCTCAACTGTGTGGCTGAGGGCTCAGGTTAAAGTGGCAGCCAGGCACCGTTGTCAGTTAGCAGCGAGCGCGTGAGAGATAAAGAGGATAGGAGATAAAGGGAGAGGAGCAGTGTGTGTTGGGTAGGGGATTGGGAGAGAGGGAGGGGCAGGGGTGTACGGCGGTTCAGGGGCATTGTCGGCTTGCTTAGCTATCACTGAACGATTATCGTGCATTTTAAAATTCTTACGAGTTTCTGCCGTTGTTGTTCAGCCTTTGCCTTTGCCTTTGCCTTTTTATATTGCCCTTTTCACTCGGTTGCTGTTGCCTTTGTTAGTGTGTGTTGCTGTGTTTGCTGGGCAGATTGAAATCACGCATGGGAACCACAAGCGCCCTGGCTTTTGTCTGCTCGTCGTCGACGCTGTACACGGTAAGCGAACAATAAAATGCACAGAGAGCCTTTAAACACATTTTTATTAATAAGTATATCTATATATCTATGTATGTATATGTATATTATATTTATCAATTTGTTAATTGCATAGTATACATATATATGTATATAAATAAGTAGTACTCATCTTTGCCCTACACTTGGCTCGTAGATTGACTGTCATTCTGTTTCGCTTTGAACAATTTTCATTTGTTATTACACATTTGCAAATAGTTAACTAAATAAATACATAGTTCGACTACAGAAATTGCTTGATAATGCTGATCTTCATAATTTGAATATGTGTTTACACTATCATTGCATAACCAGTTGGTTTCTCATATTATTGATTCTGTCTGCTTTAAAATGCATTTTCTATTGTTTTGTTAATTCTCTTCAGTTAGAATATATTCACACATATTTATTGTTTTTATATATTTATATAAAGTTAGTTAATAACTCTGCTTAACTACAACATGTGCCTGAGGGGGCGTGGCACTCTAAGCTACAAAACACAGTTGTCCATTCAATTTTGATTTCATACGGAAATTCAGGTTCACTGCACTTTGATAATACACAACTGTTTTGTTTTTTACTGCCAAATCAACATTCTTTGATAACGGACTTTTAAGTGTTTGCCAATTGATATATGACAGACTTGGCCAGAACACAACTTAGTCAAGACTTAAACCGTAACAATGTGTCCTGGCTTTAGCATGGACTAAAGAGTTGAGAACAAGTGATATTCAATTTTTTAATTTAGTGTTCCTTTTTATCAAAGATCGTTTATACCAGAGCTACACAAGTAATTTCATAGATACATATATTCTATATATTTTTTATATAAATGATAGCCTATGTAAAAGTTTTTATTCTGTAGAGTTGTCTGCATTTTTTTTTTAGTTCAGCATTTTGTGTAAAGATTGCTAGTAAATGTTTGGTTTACATTTATGTTTAACATTTTTTCCTGCTTAAAGTTATTTAAGAGTTTAGTTGACACATTATAAAAATCATTTGCTTGTTTCCATTTGTTGCTTTGTTTGTATTGTGGGCTGGATTTTCTTTTTTTTTTTTCTTCTTGCATAAGATTGCTATGTATACATATAAGTAATTAGTTATTTTTATTTGTTTTTTAGACTTTACGACATTACTATTATTATTAATCTGTTAACAGGATTTCCACATAAAATTCCTTATCGGTGTTCAACGTTTTGGTTTGGTGTAGTTCTCGATTCTCGAGTTGAGTTTAAACCATTTAGTTACAGTTTTATAATTAGTACATATCAATTTGTTAAAAGTATTAACTAAGTATGAAACAACTAGTAGCAAACAATTCTTTTACAGTACTAATTCTACATAATTGCCATTTACTTGAATCCTGACCCTTTCTTTCATAGAACTCTAAAGCTAACTACGATTTCATTTCATATTTTAGACATTTAGTTTTTTTTTTATTTTGTCATTTTGTGTGTAATAATGTGTGTCAGTTGTATGCTTATGATGTTTCTAAATGGAGCTGGAGCTTAATATGTGTTTATCATTATTATTGTTGTACATCGAGTTTAGTTGGTAACAATATGTTAGCTGTTTGTTGTTGTTGCTGGCGAGAGCTTTCACAAATGTTTATTTAAATATTTTTGTTCATTCTTTTTTTGTTTTATTTTTAAATTTTTTTTGTTTTGTTTTTTTTTTCATATAGTTCTGGATCACATATTCAAGTAGTTTCAAAATCACATAAAGATCACTCTTACAGTAGCGTATACAAAATACATACATTTCTCATACATTGTGTGTGTATATGTCTCAGTTTGTCAGTTTATTAGTAATTTCATTTGTTCTTTTGAATTGTCATTAAATGATTCTCTTTGAATGCTTGTGCTTCTAGATAAAAATTAAATTGTGTTTATTGCTAATTAATATACGTTGTGCCCAAATATTTAGAGTTTAGGGGTAGTTTGTGATAGAGAGAGCTATTATTACAGCTATTAGAATTTCGTCAACACTCAACAGCTCCATTATAAAACCATTTAGTAATTATTCAATGCTTGTTTCTTAACCTTTCGAATTCATTATCAATTGCAAATTGCTTTAAATTGTTTCTTTAATTAAATATTTTTCTTTTGCAGTAGAGCTATAATATTAAAGCGTTTATTTGTAACACACATCAACATGCACATTTAATTATTTTTTAATTTTATAATTTACTTTTTTGGCTACTACATACACACAAAAGCCTTTGCGCTGCCTAGTTAGTTAGCTATAAAATATATTCTCATATCTTGTTTACTATACATATGTATGTGTATACCTATATTCATTTTATTTATTTTTTTAATGATCTTTAATAAATGCCTAAGTTTCTGCTTCTGAAATTCTTGCTTAAATAGTTTACTTTCATGCCCTAAGTGATCCAACTTGATTTGCCATTAGTTTAATAATTAATAATACGTTTAGAGTTCATTATATTAAATATATATGCTCAACTTTTTTTTTTTTCATAAGCTACAATACATTAGCCTTTTGTATTTTATTTGTTCAATTTTTTTTAATTTGCGCAAAAATGTTGAAGACGGTTTTACATTAGTTTTGGTTAACATTCATTGTAGACTGTATTATGTATATGTATTCGCTGTCTTGTGTTACGATTATTGTTTAATCTTATTCATCACACTCATTTATGTTGTATATATAAATATATAATCATCTTGTACCGCATTTGTTGGCCATTTATATACCATTTTTGACTTTTTGAAATTATTTTAAACTGTTTGATGATCGATTTTATATTGGAAGCTTTCCTTTCATAGAAAAAAAATATATGTGTTTATATTGAAATATAAAATATGTTTGTAGCAAGAATTGTACTTAAAGCACTAACAAAATCACATAGTAAACTAGAGTATAAAAGTAAAATACACCAAACGATTTATGCAATATCAAATTATTATAGTTGAATTATTACTTGAATGCAAAAATGTTACAAAAAAAATAAGTGAATAGTTATAACAACTATCTATCATAAGCTATGATTATTTTGTGCGGCCAAATCAAATAAAACTTAGTTTTCAATACATTCAAGGGATCCTAGTCAAAGTCACTAAAATTCGTTCTTTGCTTAGAGCTCTCTCCATTTGCGAAACTTCATTGTAATTACGTTTCATCAGAATTTAAACATATCTAAAAAAAATAATAAATTTGTCACATTTCACTATATGTATCTTTAACTGCGGTTTGAATATCGGCTTATAAAAATCACTGGTGGTTTTAGTCAATTTGTTGTAGTTTAAAAAATTTTAGTTACTAAAAGTGACTAAAAAAATTATATAATATTCTGTAAGATATCATCTGTATCCGTTTATGATATAAATGTAATTGGATTTTTTTCAATAATTAATTCTAGTGAATAGTGATGGTGATTGTAAGCGACAAAAACAAAAAACAGAAACTATTTCAAATTTAATTTGTACATAATAAAATGTCATGGGCATAATGAAACTGATGAAAGCAAATTTAATAAAAAATAAAATATTAAAATTAACACAAAATTAAATATAATAAGAGATATTTTTTATCGAAAACAAAATAAAAGTGTACGGAGTCAAATTCGAATACATATTAGCTTGATAAATAATGAATTACATATTTTGTGCCTAGTAATTGCTAATATCCATGATAATTAATTTGCATATAGATAAATATAAATTATATTAGTATGAATTATCCACATATATATGTAAGCTCTGTCATATGCCAGGCAGGCATATTCGCTAGTCGATAAACATTTTGCTTACGATTAAAGTATAGTTTGTATCGCACATTGTCAGTGTGGGCAATTAATCCGGCCCGAGGACCCAACGATAGTCCTGTTGCGGTTGAAACATATTCTATGTGTGCGTTGTTATAACCGGCACCTGACAGTAAGGACACTCAGTAACCGAGCCAGCGCAAGTATTGCAAATGGACAGGTGATTACAGGGCTCAAGCGTAACGGTGCGATTATTCTCCTCGCATTTCATGCACTTCTTGGCATTCTCCAAATATAATACTTTTTCTACCTCCTCCAAATCGGTACGCAGCTTTGACTAAAAAATAATATATTTGGGTAAAAGAAATATAATACTGCTAATTAATGTCGTCAGCGTACCTGCAATTGCTTAAGTTTCTGTATGGATAAGTCACGCAATTCGCCGGGTAAATTGAGTTGGATCTGCACAAGATCGTGGCGCTCCTTCCATTCTAGTGATTCCTGCTTGGCCTTGTCGCGATGTAGTTCGGCAATTTTAAGCTTACACATTAACTCCTCCAGACGTACAGACAATTTCTGTATTTGCGCATTCTTTGTAAGTAATTCGTTGGTCATGCGACCCAGATCACTATTATTTTGCGATTGCAAAGATTGTAGGCTAAAAGCATTCTTCGCCGTATTCAGAGTGTTCTCAAACAGACTGTTGCCCACTGAGCTGCTGTTAATGTCATCACGTATGGTGTTCAATTCAGATATTCTAACTGATGGACTTATCGATAAACCATCGCCAAAGCCAGGAGAAATAATGCGCGATGGAAAGAAAATGCTATTACTATCATTCTGTGTGGCTGCCGACAGAGAATTGCTTAGTTTATTGGATCCGCCATACACATTGAAAAGATTGGCATGATTTGTTGGACTATAGGTGAGCGAGCTGCTGGGAATGTTGACGGCAAAACCACCTGAGTTAAAGTCTAGTCCAAAAGATTAATAAAAGAAATTAGCAACTATCGGATAAGTTGACTTTGGACAATGACTTACCGTTAATAGAGTTACTTAGTGTCGTATTAGGAATGTTAATTGGCGCCGAGGAACGTGTTAATAAACTAGTATTGACCAGACTTGCCGATAGCGAGTTCTCGCGTGGATCATCCAATGTACAGGCTGTCAGAGAGAAAAACAACATTAGTTTATCTGTATACATAATTAGATTTTGCTTTTAAGCGCTGTCATTTTGTCCACAACCATTGTTGAAAACAATAAAAAAAATCGATTGAAATAAAAATTGCATTTGTTTTTGAAATTGTTGTTCTTTACTCACGAATGCTGTCCATTGGTAGTGAGATATTTAGGATTTTGCTGGAATTTGTTGTATTTTCCAAAGCATCAACCAACATTTTGTTGGTATTATTACCATCAATATCATTTAATAACTACGAAAAAGAGATCAGAAACAAAGAGAAACGAAGAAACATAATGAGAGCATGGACTAAGTACTCTATGACTTGCGATTTGATGCTGTTAGCTGGATTAGCTTGTGATCGGGTGGGGTGAGGGATTTGTTAGCGTTTGTTAGCAATATTCTGAACACACACAGAGACAATACACACGCACAGTACATCATTTTGTAGTGTTATTGTTGTTGATAATACGTACGTTATTGTTCAGCTGCAGGAGTCCTGGTGGCAGCTTGCCATTACCGACCTCATCCTGTACCTTCAAATCGGACAAGCCATTGGAAATGAGCTCGGTTAAAGCGAATTCATGATCACGCATCTTCTGCTCGCTGACCACATAAGCTTTGGGAGGTAAATTGGACAAGCAGCAAAGCGTTTTTTGATGGTTGCATTCATATCATACATTTTTCAGAGTACCAAGGTATGGATGTGAGTAAAAGACAAACAAACAGTTAAACAATCACATCCAAAATACGTATGTTACATACATGTAAGCCTACTCTAGAGCCTAGACCAGTGGTGCCCAAAATGTAAATTCCCTAAATCTCGTGTCCTAATCTAAACGTTTTAAAGTGTGCTTCTGGACACCAGTGATCTAAGTTAAATATAAACTGATAATAATCCCGCCCGTTATGGTTGTGGAAAATTGCGCTTAAAGCCCATTTGAAATAGATCGAGTTTGTGGGGGCGATGAAACTTACGTTCCACATGCGCAAAAGCGCAGAAAACGCTGCGTGGACAGTAGCCAGCCTGTTGGACATCGTTGCATTTGGTGGACTTGTAGATTTCCGGATGAAACTGTTGCTCGGTGCGTGTATGACAGTACTGGCAATTGTCACCGGACTCACAATTACCCGGTTCGCCCCATTCCTCGCCGTGCTTAACATTCGGACATGGTGTGGATCTGCAAAGTTAATACAAAAGTTACGTTAATTTGAATTTATAGGTATGATTAAAGGATTCCACCTGTATTTGTACTTTCTGGGCGAGCGACGCTTATCCTTGCTGTTGTGATACTGTGGACAGGCATATCCTTGGCGACAGAGTCGCGGCGGACGCTTGCACGGCTCGGTTTTATAGTTGGCCAGCACATAGTTAGTGTCCTGCCACTTTGGATCCTCGTTCATAAGGTTGCGCTCCTTGTCAAGTGCATTTTGTGCATTGGTGCCATCCAACGTTATATCCGAATTCTGTAGTGTCTCCAGCTCCTTGATGTCATACACAGGAGGACGTTGATCCTGCATGCCATGAGCGAAAGCGCAATGTAGGCCATTTTTGACACAGTATCCCCGACTGTCCGTGTCGTGCACACACATGCATGTCTTGTAGTAACGTAAATGATATCGACGCTCCGTGTCACCGGCTGTGCGGTGCAGAAAGGGGCATCTGAGAGGAAGATAAAAAAAGAGAGTCAAATTTCAAGAGACGCAGAAAAGGACGGAAGCGTGTGCTAAAAATAGCCAAGCATCCAGTTCACCCAACCCAAAAAGCCAAGAGCTATAAAATCGGGGAGCCGCAGTTCGAAATTCACATACATACAGTGAATCAAAAAAGTTTGCACAACTCTTTTAAATTACTTAGTTTAGTAAATAATTTTAAAGCAGTTGACTTCATTTTTAGTGCATTCTCATATCTTTTCTCTTATTTGCATTGTAATTTGGTTGCGATTTATTAAAAAAAAAAATAAATTAATTAAATTCTAAAATTATTTAAATTACTTTTTTTGCTATTACATATATATTTATGACATTTTTTATTGCATTTTCTGCAATTATTTTGTTGTTATGCATTATTTGTGGGTGAAAATATTTTATTGATTCACTGTAAATACAAAACATTCAAGTCGGGGTCAGAAATGCTCTTGTTGTTGTTTTTCTTTTTTTGGCGTTTCCTTTTGCAGAAATTGAAATTGCGTATTATTTTTGTTTGTCGCTCTCTGTTATGCACGGTCGTTCGCTAAGAGCTTTGACGAAAAGCTCTGCTCAATAACTGTACATTTTAAGACTGCTGCCATTACTACAATCACCACTGACGCCGGGGGAAAACCAAAATAAACCGAAAGAAAACGCGCAAAAGCAAAACGCAATAAAAACAATGACGCACACACTTGTAGCAGTTATATCTGCTGCTGCGCATTTGTGAATGTGTTTGCGTGGGCAACAACAACCACCACAAAGTCAAACACACAAACACACACACACACCGATTAGAATCTCCGAGCTCGAGCAGTTCTATTGCTAAAATCACTTTCACTTTTGCATTATGTGGGAGGGCAGCGAAGTCGACTACAGTGACCTCGTCGTCGTGGAGTGCTCCGAGCCTACACACACACACACACACACACACACATACACATTAGCACGACATACATATGTATGTATAGTAGCAATTGAATTTCACTTTTAGCTAGACAAAGTTACGATGCCCCTCCTTACGCCCGCACCAAAGTTTTTGTTTGTAAACACGAAGCCAAGAGATACACACACATTGCAAAGAAATCAAGCGCAAAGAGGAATCGAAAAAATACTACGTCGTTGGTTGCTTGTTGGCGTTGGCGTCTTTCTTTGCCTTCTTCACAGCCAGACACAATTTCCCCCAACAGATTTCAAATACTCACTCATCGCCTTCGGGACAGATTCCAGTAGTCTCATCATATTTGGTGCAATAATTATCCGCACTGTAATTAAATGTTCCATCGCGTTTACGTACAGGCCGCCGACGACGCTGATTTTGAAAATGCCAGTTGAAGCAAACGAAGGGGCGATGCTGGTTGCATTTGTGCTGCAGGAACGACTGGCATTGCTCCACGCGGAATTCCTTTAGGTAACTGCATAAACAGAGGGGTTTCTTAAGCTAAATACATACAAAATGCACAATTTAATGTTTTTATTTACGTATAATGACTGGTTTTTTCTTGATGTGAAGATAGTAGTAGCTTGCTCGCATCGTTCGCCATCTTGAACTGAAGCACTAATCAGTGCTGCCAACTTTTAAGACGAAAAAATCGCAAGCTGCCACCTAGTAAAAATTTCAGATCTGGTTTGTTTTTTCTTCTCAGAAAAACGGTACATAAAATATATGTACCATCTTTACATTTCTTAATCTTGTAGCTAGAATTTTTAAAATTGTTGCAGGGTTTTGGTTCGAATTTTTTCGACTTTTCGATATTTGTTTTTAGAAATAATTTTCTTACTTCTCTCTCCCTGAGAGGGGACGATCTTCAAACCTTCATAAAGTGCTTACCATTATTTTTATCTAATTTCAACTTTTCATTAAATTTAATAACTTTATATACAGTTTTTAAATACTGGCAGTCCTGGCAGCTTTGCTCGCAGAAATCGCGCGCGCTATTTAAAAAAGAACTTGCCGGAACTAGCTATAAAATCGCTAAGTTTGCAACAGTTCATTCGTTCGCTGCTATCGATAGACAAATCGATAATTCAACACGTGCAGTCGAGATGTAATACGCTGTTTTAATTTATTTATTTATACGCTCTAACCACTGTGTTAGCCCGGCCAAGTACTCTTAGCCATGGCAACAGCAAAGTCAGCAAATCATAGCGACTGTCTCTCCTATTTGCAGGTAAGTGCGCCGGCAGTTTCAAATAAAAATTGTTGATTTGATTATCCTTTGCCGCCATAGACGCTCGGCGATGCCACGCCCAAGGAGGTCGCCGACAAATTGGCCGGTCAAATAAATAAGGAGGCCGACAATCCGGACACAAGCAGCATCAATCAGGCTGCACTGAATGTCAGCTTTCGCGTCTATTATCACATCGTGCACAAATACGAGCTGCCGGATGAACACTTTGCAGATTTGCCCCAGCTGCTGTCGGTTGAGGAGCCAAAGGCATTCCTAATGCTGCAGTCTGTGCTGCTTACAGATCACTGGTCACGACTCGATGCCCAGTTAATTGAGGGCAAGTGTATTGATGCCATTATTGCTGCACTGCAGCAGAACAACAGTTGCCTAGTGCATCAATTAAAGGCCACCAATCTGCTGGTGAAAAAGTTTCCCAAGCTTGAGTTGCTAAAGCTACAACTGGAGCATTTCTACCACTGCCTGCAGCGTCAGAGCCAGGTAGGATCTAGAGAGGAGACGCTGACGCTTTTTAATCATTGCTGCAAGCAGCATCGTCGAGCGTTCTTTTACTTTCGCCTGATTGTCGAGTTCTGGCCATGGACGAATCGCAACAAATACTATCTGCTCAGTGGCATACTTAATTCGCATGCACTGCCAGAGCTTCTGGTCGCCAGCGGGCACAGCGAGACGGAATTCTTTGCGGGACTTCGCCTGAGTCTTAGTTACAAGGGACTGCGGGCAGCCAGTCAGTATCCTGTGAAGAGTCTGAGCAGCCAGAGGTCTCCAGCTCTGCTGTCATTGGCTGTGGAGCTGCTGGTCAATGGCAGCGTTGCCGAAATACAAAACTTTCACTCACAGTGGTTTCTTCGCATCCAACAGCGGGATGCTCTCTTCCAATTGCTGCAGGCAAAGCCGGAAATTGTGGAATTCCTTGCCAGCTCGGAAGCAGCTCGGCCCGCCAGCGATCAGCATCGTCTCATACTGATATTCAGTATGTTTGCTAAGGAAATCTATGTGACATCCAAGCTACATTTTTTCAAGATCAGCACAGAACTCTTGACTAATTGCAGCTGCTTCGAAACGGACGCACAACTCTTAATCTTTAAGTTCCTAGTGGATAATCTGGGCAATTTCGCCGTCGAGGATTGTTTAGAGTTCTTCTACAACTTTATGGAGCGTCATCGCGGCGTGGAGAGCTCGGAGTTTCGCAACACAATGCTCGGCAAGATGCCCAACATCATCAATCACACGGCAAAGCATTTCAATAAGGCATTGAAAGCGGTTGGCAGCGATGCACTTGCTCAGGATATAAAACGCTTCTTTTGCCAGTTGCAGCAACTGATAGAACAGGACATGCTTTGCGATGTCTATCAGCCCAGGATCTTTGCACTCAAACTACTTGAGATTCTACAGAAATCCCTCTATAGCACACATGTCTCCAAGAATGCCAAGATGTGCAGCACCCAGCAGAACCAACAGCTTGGCGCCTTTCTCTTAGATCAAGGCGTCTTTCGACCGCATTCCATGGCACAGTTGTTGTTCAACTCCCTCAACGATCCCCAAGGATTCGACGATGCTTTGGAGCTGACGGTGTCGCTGCTGCTCCAACTGGGTCACGTGGATAGCAAGCAGTGCATTGAGCATTGCCAAAGGTTCTGGTCCAGCTCCGATGTGGATGAATGTGCGCTCGTCTCGCTCTACGCACAGCTGGCGGTGCGCAGCTCCTCGGATCAGCAACAAATCAAAGATCTCTATGATCTTTGCCTGCAACAATTGAACAGCAAATTGGAGGCATTCTCTACAGATCCCCTACAAACGGCCAAAGCTGCTGGTGGTCATCTCTTTGGACACATATGCGTCTTGGATGAGCTGGTCAGCGGCGGTGGTGGCTATCTGGGAGCATCTATTGTTGATCTCTTGCCGCTGCTCGAACGCATACTCAATGTCATTCTGGAGTTTCTGAATCTGGCGAATGCGAGGCGGGAGAAATGCGCAGTTGCCACTGCAGCCAGTTTCCAGGATATGGACGAGAGCTTGCAACTGCTGGTCAGTGAGAGCGTCCATGAAGCCACTGAGGATGCCGAAACCTGTCGCAAGTATTTGCTCATGAGTTTCTGGCTTACTTTAAAGGTCAGCTTAAATTCTATTCTACTGTCTTTCGTTAAGTAATCCCCTTTGATTTCAGGCCTGTTGCGACTTGGCCACCAGTGTTGGCTGTGTACTGCTCCGCGAGAGTAATCCTGAGCCGAACTATGCTGCACTGCAGCGCTGCCTGGACATTAATGTGGCCGTGTTGACGCGTTGCCGGCACAAGGGCGCCATTGAGGCAGCAGGATTGAGCATTGGCAAACTGACGCGTGCCATGACCAATCACAGTGATCTTCAAGGGATGCAGCTGCTGCACGATTGCTTGGAACGCGAGCTGCTCTCCGAGTGCCGTCTGGTGAGCACCACACGACGTGGTGCGGGATTCTCCATCATGTTTCTGCACGTGCTCAAGAACGATAATCCGCGTCGACAACTGCTGCATCGCGCCGTGCAGCGCATACTGAAGCGTCTCAATGAAACCACACACAGTGAGGAAGCATCCGGCAGCAATAACCACGATCGCTGGGAGGCTCTGGCGCTGCATTATCTCTGTGTGCTGGTGAGGGACACGGAATTGCGGCCAGCAATGTGCAAGTACTACAATGAGATAATGCTGGTGGGCATGGCGCACATTGACAATCCCGAGTGGACCATTTCCAATGCTGCACTGCAGCTCTTTGGCGCCAGTCTGGGCAAACTGGTGGGTCAGCGCCAGGCGACCGAATTTGAGACGAAGCTGGCCTGGGAGCCCAGTGAGCTGAACTATGAGGAGCTGGCCTGTCTGCTGCCCAAGGCATGTGAGCATATGCTGCAGTGCTGCGATACCGAGCAGGTCAACTCCTCCATAATACTCTTCCTGGGCTTTCTCTCCAAGGTGGAGCATTTGTGCACCACAGGCCAGCGGCAACAGTCGAGCGATCTGTTGCAGCGCTTCCGCCGGCTCAGCTGGCGTCTGTTGCGGCACAAATGCGAGCAAGTGCGTCTCCTGGCCGCCAGGTGCTTTGTGCGTGCTCACGAGTTTCGCTGCGATCTGCCAGCGGTGCTGCTGGCCAGCGCCAAAGTGGCAACACAGCTCCAGGAGGATAACTTCTATGAGGGACTGGTGTACACTCTGCACGCGGGCGTGCTCAAGCTGCAGCACGAGGCGCGTCACGTTTGGACGGCAGCAGAGATGCAACGATTCCAGCAGCAGCTGCTCATCCAGTTGCAGGTGACGGAGCAAGTGAAACGCTTTAAAGCGTACACATTGAATGTGCTGCTCCAATTGCTGCTGCTGCTGGAGGCCAATGAGCAGGCGGCAATGGTGCGACAGCTGCTGGAGAAGCGGGCCTAATCTAACGCTATTATTTATCTAATCTAGCATCTAGATAACTAAGCCAAAAGTCAACTTGTAGTCTATAATTGTAACGCTTGCTTTTACAACAAACAATTAAACGAAGCATTTACTATTTGTAGCATTTACCCAAAGAAAAAACAAAAAGAAATGATAAACTTGAATTGCTTTTCAACTGAATCCTTCGCCCGTTTCCTGTTCCATGGCCTGCTGCTGTTGTTGTTGTTGTTTCTCTTGCGTCTCCTGTGCCATCTGCTGCAGCGTCCGACTGAGAATGTTGCGGAGTATATGCGGCTTGCAGTGCTCCTCCAGCCAGGGTATAACACCACTGGTCAGCTGCTTGAAGTTATCCATGGGTATGTGCTGGAATGTCTCAAACATTTCGTCAATTATCGCCTGAAACTGCAAAGGGGAGAATGTATCAGCCAAGCATAGAGTGATAGTGTTTAAAACTGGGTTAAATTCTATTTGCTGACCACTTGAAATTTGGCCTCGTCTGTGAGGCGTGCCTCCTCGGGTCCCGGATTTGCCTGCTGGTGTTGGAGCATGGTCTCATAGCCATTCTGTATGATTCGCAATGCCGTCACCTCTTTTTGCAGTGCCGCACTCTCATCCTCCTGCTTGAGTTTCTGCTGATTCAGATAGCCAATGTAATCGATGGATTTTTGCAATATCAGCGCTTTGCTCAGCTTGTAACCGGACGAGTCATTTGGCTGGCAACGTGGCACCAGCTCTTGCAAGCTATCGTATCCCTTTTTGATTGCATCCCGACGCTTCTGCTCCGCCTGAGTGTGCGCCGATCGTCTGCGTTCCTTGTAGCTGAGTGTTGAGTTCGAATTGGAGGCCGCCGAGTGTCGGGCATCGCCGCTATCATCGTCGTCATCTGTTCAATGAGTAGAGAGAGACAGACAGACATGTCGGGCAATGTAATAAAACACTGCACTGTGCACTGATAGTGGACACCCAATTCAATGCCATCTCTTTATCAGCAGCTGATTTGCTCAGCTCTGCTCTGCTCGTCACGCTCCCAGCACAGCAAACAAACAAATAACAACAACAATGGAAACAGCGTCCACCTTACCAGAATTGTGGGCCGATGAGTTTGGCGTGTGGGTGCTGCCAGCGCTGCTGCAGCGTGAATAGTGCTTTCCACTCAATTCCTGATCTTGCTCCATGTTATACGCGTCTTCCTTGCTTGACAAATTATCGCTCATTATCAACTGCGTCGTTGTGATTGATGTCGTCCGTTCACAAAAACAAAACCTCAAGCCGAGGGTTGCCCATCCAGTAAAAATTCCCGTTTTGGTTCGATTTTTTGACCAAAAATAAATGGGTACATTTCAAAAAAAAGTATTCGGTATTTTTATGTTTTCCTATCGAAATATCGATATTGTTATTTTTAAAATATCACACCTCTGTAGTGAACCAAAAAGTTGTTTACTAAAATAAACAAGTGAATATGTTCCTTTCTTTTTATTATTTTTGCTTTATGCTGGCGTACAATAGTTCTTTTGGGACATTATTATTCTTCATTGCGTTTGTTCTTTACCCCGTTTGCACAAGAACTGACAACACCTTTTATTTAATTGGACTTACTTAGAGAGAAAAAATAATCAGAAATACAAAATTATTATGAATAAAAATGGTGATTTTTCAGGATATATTACTGTGATAAGTCGATAAACGTATCGATTTAATAAAATCTTATTTATATATTATTTAATTATTATTAAACATATTTATCTGAAAATACACTGGTTTAAGCCATAAAAATTACTTACTACTAGTTGTGATATTTAATTTGTTGCATATAGGCGCCGTCAGTCACTGAATCGTTGAGTCACAGTTCATATCAATCATATCAAAAGGTGGTTTAGATATTTGTTTGTATTGCAGCCCTGTTTTCGTGCACCGGCACGATGACTTTTACGTTTTCATATTGAACTTTGCCGTCGTGTCGCTTTTAAGTTTTTCGTGTCGCTTGCAGCGATTTCTTATAAATTAGCTTTGTTAAATTGATAGGGCAGTGCCACAAAATGGGTCTGCTACATGCGTTGCGTGTGAGAATCATGAATTTCATGATATTCTTCTTAATAATAATCTTGTTGCCGGGTCTGCCACCGCGCACCACTTTCCCCTACAAAGACTTCACGTAAGTTGAATTAATCAAATTGTTATTATCACCTGATATCACCGGCACCGTATTTGCCATGCAGTGTTAGTCCGCCCAAAGAACTGAAAGGAGCTCTGGAGCCCAACTTTCACCTGGATGGTGCTGAGCGTCTTCTAGAGGGTCGTATCTATGGCCCCGAGCATCTTATTGTGCGCAACAATGAGATCTATACGGGATTGCATGGTGGTGAGATCATCAAGCTGACTGCCAACCATGTAACGCATGTGGCCAAGTTTGGTCTGCCTTGTGGTAAGTGTTATCTATCTACATACATGTATTATTAGCGTGGCTTTAACAAGCGCTACTTTTAGCTGAAAACTTTGAGGAGGCACGCTGTGGTCGTCCTCTGGGCATGGCATTTGATACGCAGGGCAACAATCTGATCGTTGCCGATGCTTACTATGGTTTGTGGCAGGTTGACCTGACTTCCCACAAAAAGCAACTGTTGGTTTCGCCGCGTCAGGAGCTGCCTGGCCAGAGCATAGCACGTCCTGCCAAGCTATTCAATTCGGTGGCTGTGAGTAAACAAGGCGACATCTACTGGACCGACTCCTCATCGGATTTCCCCCTTCAAGACTTGGTCTATACCTCGTTTGCTAATCCATCTGGACGGTGAGTTCATTTCTATCTATTGATCACCGGCTGCTGTAATAACCGGTTTCTTGCTGGTCAATCCATTTGTCTCGGCTTTGTCTAACGACTTTCATGCTTTCTCTTTTTTTCAGTCTATTCAAATACAATCGGGCCAAGAATGCTAGCGAAGTGTTGCTGGATGAACTCTTTTTTGCCAACGGCTTGGCTCTCAGTCCCAACGAGGACTTCATTGTGGTCGCCGAAACGGGAGGCATGCGTTTGATGAAGTATATTTTGAAGGGTCCCAAGGCTGGACAGAGTGAGGTCTTCGTCGAGGGTCTGCCCGGCATGCCCGATAACTTAACGCCCGATGCAGAGGGTATTTGGGTGCCTTTGCCAGCCAGCGCTGATAGCGAGAATCCATCAACGTTTTCACTGTTCTCACGCTTCCCAACTATTCGTCTGTTCCTGGCGCGTATGCTGACGCTCTTCGAGCTGCCTTTCCGTTACCTCAACAGCGTGTATCCCAATAAGTTCTCTCAGCGATTTGTGCACTTCATTGGTCATGGCGAGAGTGTCATGTTGTTGGCTCCCAAACGTAGCACTGTTGTGCGCGTGGATTGGAATGGCAACATTGTGGGCTCACTGCATGGCTTTGACAAGTCTGTTGCTGGCATTTCGCATGTCCTAGAGTTCCAGGATTACTTGTATCTAGGCTCACCCTTCAATCATTATCTGGCACGCGTCAAATCACCCAAAGCGTCCAAGCAACCCACCGTAAAGGTGCGCAATGTGCGCGTAGAGGGCGAGGGATTGGAGGCGTCTGTTGGTGCAGCACCCACGACAACTACCGCCAAGCCAAAGACACAGACAGCACCAAAGACGACCACGTCCAAGCCACAGACTACCACAACAACAACAACGACCACTACTAAGAAGCCAACAACAACAACGACCACTACTAAGAAGCCAACAACAACAACCACAACAACGCCCAAGCCAAAAACTACAACAGCCAAGCCGGCCACAACAACAACTCCAACTACTACTACAACAACGACGACAACAACGCCAAAGCCAGCAACAACCACAACAACAAAAAAGAGTACAACAACCACAACTACACCAAAGCCGGCAACAACAACGACAAAACGCACTGTGCCCAGCA
Source organism: Drosophila innubila (assembly GCF_004354385.1). Classification (NCBI taxonomy): domain Eukaryota; kingdom Metazoa; phylum Arthropoda; class Insecta; order Diptera; family Drosophilidae; genus Drosophila; species Drosophila innubila. The sequence goes on from NW_022995380.1 coordinate 8,543,545, forward strand.
AACCAGCGCCCGTTGAGGAAGAGATTCCCGTGGACACGAAGCCGCCTCAGAAGGAGAAGCTGAAGGTGATCAACAAACAAGGCGACCACGTTGAACTTTAAGCGGCATCTAAAAAATGAACAAAAAAAAAAAAGCAAAAACAATCTTTATTTACAACAGTTTTGGCAAAAGTTTTCTATAATTTTTTCTTCTCCAATTTTGTTGGATGAATTGAAGTGGATTTATTAAGTTATTAAGTACTAACTAGCTAATTTGTAATTAGCTGCAAGCTTTATCTCAAGCCAAAACTGTTAAACTCCAGGCAGCTTCTTATATGTCGCACAATTTGCATATAATTGCGTTTTGCCAAAATTGTAACACTCCAAAATGCTCTGAAACTACGAAACATTCCCAATTTCAATTAAGCTTAATTATGTATTTAGTTACGACCACGATTTAGTCGTACTGTAAATGACGCAAATGCTCATTGAATTCTCTTATTGTTTAAACATTAAACAATGCCCAACATTGTTAATTAATTAATACACACTTTAGCACTCAATCGAAACGAAAATATTTCTCATTTTTTGTACTGATTGTGAGTTGTAATCATCTCTTTTTTTCACTTAAAAGTAAAATGTTTTCTAAAAACAATAAGACTTATATTTAGTTTAGGCATTAAGTATAAATAGTGTGAGAGTGAGAGGGAGAGGGAGAGGGTAGTGCATTTCTGTTCTAGCACTTTGGTCGACTTGGCGGCTCCTTGGGATCCGTCCAGCTCCAGTCGGCGTAGTGTATACAGCGACCAAGTTCCTCGGAGTAGAGCTGTGATTGCGGACAGCGTTGAAGGCGTGCTCGCGTCCCTTGCTTATCGCAGATCCAGAATGATGTGGGATCCCAGAAATTACGAAACATGCGATTCAGCTCCTCCAGACCCTGACAGCCGGGCTCGCCGTTATGTTCATAATACTTGGACTTTTGGATGGGCAAGTGTGCGGTGGCCATTGCTTTGGTATAAGCCTAAAAGTAAATAGGAAATGCAAAATATTTAGAAAAGTTTTATATATATGAATGTATAAAGAAATTTCTATAAATATGCATCGCAGACTCAATTAATTTAAGTAGACATATTATGCTTTGTGCTTACCTGTCTGTGTATTAAGATTTGATGTCTTTCCTTCAAAAATTTCAGTTGGCAACGAACAAGAATTTCTGTTTCGTTGAGCAAAAACTTGTGTGCTTGCTGTTTCACGATTATTGTGCTTCTGATGTGTCATAGCGAATCATTTCCCGTTTAAATACAATTCGCATGAGCGACAAGCGCTGCGAGCGTCGTAACGGGAAGGGCACGGGGTCCAATTCGCTTTAGTAATGTCTGGCAAACATTGACGCGACGACTGAATTTTTATTTTATCTATAAAAATACTAACAACAAATTACGTTGAGTTCGCTCAAAAATTAATTAACAATCGCAATTGCCGAAAGCCGCTGAGATCTTAAGTCTGCCGGTCGTTCGGTCGGACAGTCGATCGTCTGGACGCACAGATTGGTCATACGTTATCGTGGCCTTAGTCACGTGGTATTCCCGTGATCGGGGAATACGCCTAGCGAGTGGTTTTGCATACTGACGTAACGGGGGCAGTCAGTGGTGAAACAGTGTTAAAAAGTGTGTTAAGTTGACTGAACCATACCCTGTAATTTGTTAGAGAATAAAAATAAATTCACTCTTGAATACTTATATTATTTTTCTTTCACTTCATAGCCTGACATAATCACACAGAATGGTCAACTGAAGGATACCCTGTAATTGGTAAGAAAAAGAAGGTAAACTCACTGGAAGCTATTCTGTAACCATATACAATCATATACTAAAAACCGAATTTGATTATACCCTGTAACTGCTTGAAGAAAAGAAGATTAACTAGGCATGGTACATTCTAAAACATTATAATTCATTTATTATATACGCACTGACATAATAATTGTAGACTATGATGAAACAATCATAAAATGACTTTTAGATACCTCGTAATCAGCCAAAATAGCATGCGATTCTCATACACATAGAAATAGGTGCAGGAAGTGGTGAAAGAACTATAAAAAGTGGAGTGACTGACTATAAGATATTAATCATTTATTATGTAATAAAATGTGATTTATTAATCATATGTAATAATGTAAGAGGGTAGATATCAGTTAAAAATAGTAAAATAGAAGAGGGACTGACTTGAAGTTACCCTGTAATTAACTTGAAATGATCATAGTTGAATAATACAGCAGCAAATATTATTGCTTGGCTGTTGGGTGAAATATGTTTTCAAGTTTTTGAAAAAAAATAATAGTGCATTTGTAAATATTATTTATTTACGTAGGGTGTAGGAAAAAACAACAGCTCTCACAATCTCTGAGGTCGCACACGTACATAAACAGTAAATATGTTAATACAAAGTATACGAATGACTTTAGCTAAAACGAAGAACACCTTTACTGTTTATGGCCACTTCATTATACCCTTTCAATCAAAATTTGCTGGTAGGGTACAAGAACTCGCCGCTTAGCAACAAACTTTGGAAAAAGAAGGCGCAACAGGGGGCACAAGGGTCATTGGCTGTCGTGTGATTTTAAATACTCACGTGATGATAATTGCGTAATTAAACTAGACAATAGACGCCTCCCATTATGGCTTAGCACGTCCGATTTATGGGATGTAATCATCTGTATAATCTGATGGAGAGATCACGCTCAAGATGCATGTACCAGTAATTTCTATGACGAGCCCCCTTTTTTATTTGCGTGCTTAACAGCAAATTCCCCCCCAACGACTTGTGACGTGTGTCACCTGTCCAGGGAATCGAAACAACATACATAATACTTGTCTTATCAATGGCGTACGTATTAGGTTTTTCTGAGAAGCTGTGAACTTTCATAAATTCTGTGCGGGTGGATCCATGAATACACGTGATAGGTAAGTGGGAAGACCGTCGGCGACTGAAAGTATTTATAATGTTGGCTAATTACGTCAAGGGGGTATGATAATTATCCATGGGCTGTGCACACGTGGGCAGCAGCTGTTTAAAGTTTCGCAGCCGAAGTGAAACGGGAGCTCACGAGGCGTATGCATAATATTCACAATTGATTAGCGTCTCTAGGCGAAACAGACTTCTGTTGTCTATTGCTTAACTAGTTCAAAGTGAGAATTTGTTGGACTGTTGGATTTGCTGGAAATGAATACTTGATTTATACAGTATCTTAAAAATAACTATGGCTAACACAATTTACGTTTCGTTGAGCTTTTTATCTGCTAAGCAAAAATTGTGTAGTTCCTTTAATAATAATTTAATAATAGAGTATCTAAAGTTCGCTGTGTTGTATTGATAACACTATATAACACAATTTCGGTTTCATCGAGGTTTCTGTTGAAACCTGTAAAAACATTTAATTTACATGTTATCATATGCTCATAAGTCATATGTCGTTTAGCTTTTTTGGTTGTAAATTAAAGCTCAATAAACTGTTTTTATTCATCTGTAAAGTTTGAAATGTATAGCTTTGCTTATTCTTTGTTTTGTCAGCTAAGTTAAGATGCATGACTTTTTGGCATTCAATTAAAGCTAAGTTTTTTGACATATAAAAAAACTGTTTAATAAACATTAAATGAGCTACTTTATTTACGGATATAACATTTTTGAAATATTTATTTATGTGGTTGATAGAAGCATCGCTTTCTGATAATTTAAGTGTTTTAGCGTTTGCAATTTATTAATTGTGCTTTATTCTGTTTCACTGTTTCAATTTCTGTGAAACTTTTTGGATATAAACAGGTGCAGTTCTCTTATGAAGAACCGAAACGTCAAGTAAAGGTTTCCAGTTTTGCGTTGACTAGAGTAATTACCGCGTAATTTCGTGGTGTGGCGACGGCACTATAAATACATAATTGGACTGAAATTGAAGATGATGTGGCAAACAATGAAGCCGCCTTTTGTCTGGTAACAAATTGTAATCTATGGTTGCAACAAAAGGGCAACACCGGCTAGTATCCATTTGGCCGGACGGTCACGCGTCTTCAAATTAAGCGTCCAGACGTAGGTGTTGCCACGCGACCTGTAAGACAGCGAGTAAAGTAGACTGAAGAGGGTCAAACTACGGGTCATTCACCTGGTCTTGTAGAGCGGACACTCGTAGACACGTTGGAGTTCCTGTTTCTCCTGGACAATGGACTTGATGTAGACGACAGGCATGGCGCAGAGCAGTTCCTTGGGATGCAGGGCAACAATAGAGTTCAACTGGCAATCCCAGCTGGCGCCATCCAGATACAGCTCATGCACAAATGCGCCCTCTAGCGGCGGTAAGCTGAAAGGCGAGAAATAAAATAATGATTTAAATATATATCACTTAAAAAAGTCGCAGTTTGGTAAAAAATACTAATACATATTAATTTCACTATTTTTATACTTTTCAGGTTATTATGTTAGCTTGAATTAAAGCAACGGAAATATAATAATTAACTTAGGGCCGGTTTTTCAAAGTCTATTTAAGGCGTTTGATAATTATACAACAGATATTTTTTCGTAAAATATAATCAATGTCAAATTTGAATTTATCTGTTTTATTGGACATTGAAAAACCAGCCCTTAGAATAGATTCTTGAAAAAGATGATATTTTTTTTAAAATAATTTTTTATCTTAAAAAAATCAAGGAAAATTGTAAAGCAAGTTAAAATGTATTTTTATAATAAATTGAATAAAAGGCTCTACGCAAATTTTCTTTAAAATATTGGAGCTTAGGATGACTCAAAAATTTAAATGTTCTACTTACGTGACGTCATCTTTCTGTTTTTTGGTGACATCGCAGCTGATCAGCATGCGATCGAGGGGAAGATCATGTTTCCTCGCACTTTCCTGCATGATGGCCGTGAGAAAGCTCTGCGGATTGAAGAGTCCGCCTAGCCAGATGGCACAGGGCAACTTAAAGTCATTAAGCCAACCCGCGAGCTCCTTGATGCGATGCAGGAGATCAGCAAACCAGCCTTGAAGTCCCAACATGCTGGGATAGGCCAACTGAGCCCAGGCCGATGGCACGTGATCATAGAAGATGGCATAGTCCAGACGTTCCATTTCCTGTGTGATGGTCAGTTCGCCCTTTAAGCCGAGCATCAATTCTCGCAAGGATCGTTTAATCTCTCGGATTAGAGCATTCATGCGTTCACATTCCTGCAGGGCGACGACCACAAAAGGTGTCTTTCTTTCCACGCGATTGAGCAGCGCCTGCAGATTGAACTCGTCCTGCAGTTTGTCAAGGAAGTCATCGATCATGATCTTTACGAGCTCCTCTCGCGGTGCGCCACAGTGGGTGCTCAGCTCGGATTCACGGGGCTGCAGCTCAAAGATCGTGCGTAGCAGTTGCTCCGAGGCGCTCGTGAGGAAGCCAATCTCTGCATTGGGATGGAGTCCATAGAGCAATGGAGATTCTTCTGGCAGCATTTCCGTGATGTAGCCATGGTAACCCTCGAACTCTAGATTGGGCGGTGCCGGAAAGCCAGGACACAGTTCAAAGTCGCCATCAATGAGGTCCTGCTGCAGCAGCTCCTCCAGGAACGTTTGGCAGAGGCGTCTGTCCCAGTCGTCGGTGATGTGGCCACCGTACATGATCTCGCCAAAGAGATATCGCAGATCCTCCCATGGTATGCGATTGCTGCCCTCCAGATAGTTGTGTAACACATTCGCCGATATGGTCAGGTCACCCACATTGAAAGGATACACCTTGTTCCATCCCTGTGGTCCGAACTTGCGCCGTTCTCCCGCCACGGCATGGAAGTAGCAGAGGGCAAAGAGTATGGACTTGAACTCCGCCTCCTGAGTGCACGTCTCTAGCGTTTCCTGGGAGAAATTATCCCAGGCCTTGTGCAGATTGGCGGCCATGCCAGCTGGAGGCTCATTGACCACCTTCAACGAGGACTCCAGCACTCCCTGCGGTATGATATGGTACTGGGGATCGGGAGCGGGCTCAGCACTGATGAACAAACGGAAATTGGAATTTCCTTGTGTTTCCGATTGCAACACAATTCGCTCGATGAGCTTCTCCAGCGTGGGCAACCAGTTGACCACCAGATGGATGTTCTGGAGTATTACCCACTGCTCACCCGATGATAGGGATTGCTCAATGGCTTCCTCGGCCAGCAGTTCCTGTCCCTGGCCGAGGGAGATGTTGATCAACGTGCCGGCATCTGCATGGAATCCCTGCTGCTGTCCAAAACGTTCCACATCACGGATGGGATCCACGCCCGGCGAGAGTATAAAGAAGGCAGGCGTGGCTGAATTCAGCTCCTTGAAGATGGCCGCAAATGGAGGCGTCTGCACCTCGGCATAAGCACGTCCCATTGTCTGCTCCACAAACTGGGCCATGGCATAGGTCATGCGATCCGGACGCAGAGCTCTCACAATGCACAGTTTCTGAAGCGGAGTGCGATGCTTCCACTCACCCGGAAACTGTTCCCTCTCCGGCGTATCGCTGGCCAAAAATTTGCGCCAACGCTTCGTATAGTTCTCCATGTCCTTGTCAATGCCATAAAAGTGTTCGATCAAGGCCAAGGACTTGATGCCGCCCCAGGCACTGCGACCCACAAAATCCAATGGAGAAAGCGTATTCGGATCATGAGGATAACGCAGCAGGAAGTCTGTCTCATCCTTGGCCACCTGCTCGGCGGCAATCATAATGCGCAGCGTCAAGTGAGAGGTAAATGTTAGCTTGTCCGCCTCGAAGAGACCACGCAGGGTATAACGATAGGTCTGCAGGGTTATGGAGTCCACCAAATGGAGTACACGCTTCTCATAGCTCTTGCAGTTCGGCGCAACGGCAATGGCCTGACGAAAGACATGCATAAAGGACTTCAAGGAGAACTTGTAAATGGGATTGATTCTATTGAGATCCGTGAGCACAAAGTATAAGATTGCAGCACGTTTGGCTGCAGCTCGATAAATATTCCTCGTCTCATCAATTTGCAATGTGGTCAGATGCGCCTCTCGCACCTTGCATTCAATGTCATCAACCGTGCGCTTGGTGTTCTCCAAATTGAGAACCAATGCATGATCTTCGAGCACATTCTCACCGGCAGAGGCCAGTCTGGCCAGCAGCTCATCCTCGAGCGCTTTGAGTGAGATTTTGAACATGTTCTGCTGCAGAGTGACCTCAGTTTTCATTTGCTCCAAATCTGGACGCTCAATTTTGACCACTTCCGCAAGCAGCTGCTCCTCGAGACCATCTGGTGTCACCGTAAAGTTAATCAGTGTTGTCTGCGCCTGCATTTCCGGCTTGTAATGCGGATTGGCCAGCTTGGTATGCAAAATGAGTCGGAAATTTGGGTTAAACTCCATTTCCTTTTCGCCAATACGCAAGAAACGTCCCTTTTTGATCAGAGCGCGACTGAGAAGTGGCTCCAGCACCGTGTCCATCGTCTCCTCGATTTGTTCAATGAGCACCGTGTCGCCACGTGAAATGGACTTTTCGAGTGCCTCCAGAAATCCACGCTGTGTGAGCCGCAGCACCACCAGACTGGCTCCAAAGCGGCTCTTGATCCACTTAATTCCTTGACTAAAAAAAATATTTATTATTATATTTATTATTAACTTAAATGCAATTTTAAATAAACAGGCTAAAGCTTAAGTTTGTTCAGTTTGAAAAAAGATTTAACTAAAATCGACAACAGATTTATTATTAAAATGTATTAAATTACAATTTAAAGAAAACTGTACTGAAACAAATACCTAAATATTTTTTTTAATTTTAATTCTTTTTAATAACAAATACGTATTTAAATATAATTTTTAAATATATTATTATAAAACAAGGGAGGTCAACAAAAATGTATTATTTAAATAAAAAAAAAACAATTTTAAGCAAAATCTTAAAGTAAATTCAAAACTCTACAGAAAAATGTCTAAACATTGAAAGGAAACTTAAAAAATTTAAAATAATAAAATAATAAATATTAAATATATAAAATGCAATTTCAGGAACTCAAGTGTTATAGAGTATTTAAAGTTGAGAATATCTTAAGCAAATGCTTCGGGAAGACTTAGAATGTTTTAAGCATATTCGAAATAAAGCTTAAATTTAGATAACAATGTAATTAAAAATTATTAACAACTAGAAAAGTCGATTAAGAGTTGAATGCTCTGTTGTAATTAGTACAAAGAATTCGAAGACGTTTCTTTGCATGCGCCTGTATTAGAAAATGTGTGTGAAAATATTTAATGAGTAGGAGGCTCCTCTTACAGCTGTGGATCGATCATCAGTGGCCAGCGTGTTGAATGCTGCAATATTGTCGCGTTCTCCGTGGACATACCATCCATGGGTAATCCCTCATTGTTCCAAGTGGCAATTTGTGCATCGTCAGACAACAGCGACAATGGATCGACGCCCTCCGTGTGCGGAATGTGGGGCTGGCAATCGAGGAGGGGTGGAAGAGGGGCTCAAGTTAAGGTCACTTAACCAAGGGTAAATATCTGGCAGGTACTTACATCCATTTTGCGAAAACTCGGCAGCCACATCTTCTGCTGCAGCTCCTCACGATAGCGTCGGGTAAAACAGCCCACGTACGACAGGAATGAGGAAATTAATAGTATATCACCCGGCAGAGTGCCAATCTTTGCCTGTAAACTGAGAGACAATACGACGTAGTTAAGTTGAGGCAATCCTCCCAACTCCCAGAAAGATGCAAGTAGTATTAATCCCCCACGCTTAACGACAGTAAATTGTGCTTGTATAAATTACAAGTGCTCCAGGAAACTGAAGGTTGCTTCACGTCGTGCATCCATTGCATTTGAATAGACGGGAAATTGAAAAAATAATAAAGCTGACAAGAATATACAACGAGGACAGCTCAAACAGTTTGTCAATCGATTTTAATTTAAATATAAAGAGTATTTTAATAAACGATTTTCAAAAAATATTGAAAATGCAAACTTCTCAACAGATTTATGCCAATAGATAACTATATAAAATGTCATTACAAGTTAGAAAATCTTAAGAAAGTGTTTTAAGTTGTAAGAGCTAAGAGAACTATTTCTTTCCCAAAGTAAACGAAACGCGTTGATCTTCCCTCGTAAGCTGTAGCAACAACATGCAGAAAAGTTTATCGACAAAAACAATATCAGCTTCATCTTGAGCTTGAATTTCTCCGTTGTCTTTGCAATTGAGCCGTGTACTTAGTTGGACGAGTGGATGTATAAATTATTAGAAATTGTTGGATGCCAGCAACTCTTATTGAAATATTTGAAATGGACGAGCAAAATAGTCGAAGGGTTGACTCTTGTAATTGAGCTCCGTTCTCGGCAGGGAAAGCGGATGATTTATGTTTAATTCCTGAACAAATATAAATGTTGGTAATTGAATAACATAAAACTATGCAAATGCGTACATTTTTGTGTGTGCTTGTGAATTGTAAAATTAAAATAATTGCTTTGAAAGAAATATTTTGATAAATGTTGGTAAAATACCTGTCAAGTGTCGCAAGAGCATTTCAATTCAAGCACAACAAATATAAAAGCAGTTTCACAATGTCATAAAACAACACTAATTCAAGCTGACAGTGTGTGTGTGTGTGCGTGTGTGTGTGCAGAGTACATGTGAAGTCTTAGTCAAATAGTAATGTATATGCAAGTCATAACGGTTCACGCACAAACACACACAACACAACATACAACACAGAACACACAAGCGAACACAACAAAATTGTATGCATACAATATTTTCGACTAGTTTTTACAGCTGCTCCTCTACCTTATTGTTCTTGTTCTCGTTGTTGTTGTCCAATGCAAATTATATTTTCGTAAATATTTAATAATGCTCTCGTAGGGGTAACATTTTAATATTCTGAAATTGAAGCATAAACTCCTCCATTTGACTGAGACAGTTGCTCCTTTGTCAGTGCATTGTAAGCATATTACTTTCGAGTAGCCTGTCAGATATACACACACAAATATAAATGCAGTTAGACAAGTGAACCCAACTCGCCCTTGTCTGTCAGATCCTTTCGACAGTTTTCAATTCAATACGCTTCCACACTATAGTATATACTATATGTATGTACATACCCGATGCCTTCTGGCGATCCAACAAACTGTGTGCGGCAGATTGAATAGTTTTTTGTGTGAATTTTGCAGTTATTAAGATGCAAAGAACTGCATTCCGAATGCTGTTCTAGTTTATCCTCTAAAGCTCTTTCATCATGCACTCAATTGAATTTTCATTGAATATATTGTGTGCAGCCTTATGAGCCCCATGGTCGAAAGGTGTGTGACACATTGCCTGAATTGTTATTGACATTCATGCATTTGAATTCTATTGGATTTGCTAACCATGTTGAAATTTGTATGTGCCTGTCCATTATGAGTAAACATTACTGTATGCACTTGCTTGAAATGTCAGTTGTGCTTCCCAGCGCAGTTGACAAAAAATCGCATTAAAATAAATTATTTGTGTCAGCCTGAAAGTATGCTGTACAAATTTCGAAATCACATTTTAATGTTGTTGCCTGTGTGGGGATTTGGTGTTGCATACTTTTCGGCGACTCAAAAAAAAGATTTACACCTGACAAAAAATACCTGTATTTAGTTTAAATAAAGCTCAAAGGGTATGCATAACAAATGTAATAATTAAAAGCATATAGTTTACAATTCTTTATTTTAGGAATGCCCATCAGTCTATTCGTTGAGTTTAAGCGAAACTTGTCTTACTGTGATTGCATCTACCTCAAATTTGCTTACAGGATATTTGCTCGTCCAGCACTTGCTTTTGTGGCTATTGTTGCTATCTCTTAGTGACGTTCGCTTTGATTTACGGGATTAAAAGCACAAAAAACAGTTTCAACTTTGCTGCAGGTCAGCTTTAATATGAGAATACGAATTCAAAAACCCAACCAACAAATATATTTTTTTCTTCTTCCATGTCAGCAGTATCACAGTACGACAAAATATTGTTTTTTTAGCTAGCCCATTTTTTGTTCGAATATTTCTGAACTGTAGTAGTAACTTGGTAGTTTCTGCATCTCAAATTAAAAATGATGCTTTAGAACAAATTTCGATACATCTTAATTGCTGCATGCAGACTTTAATCGCATTTTGGGGCAACTCGTTGCCATTACAGGAGCCAAGTGTTGCAAGTGCAAAGCTCACAGGAGTCGCCTACGATGCAGCTTATTTACGGTTGTCACAAATAAATGGCGGTCAGTTCATTGGCAGCGACAGTGCGCAATTTGTACAATTGGCAGCAGCAATGGAAGGTGGCTAGGGCCGTGACGGGTAGAGGTGGTTGGAGAAACTTGCTGGGTACCAAATGAGCGCAAATAAATAAAATTTACGGCCTTTTGTTGCTGCGGTTGCCCGCAAGTGTGCAAAATGGCGTCGCAGTTCGTTGGACGAGCTGGAGGAACTAAAGGAGCTCCCAAAGCGAACGGGAAAGAGCGTGAAAAGCAATTAAAGCGATTGCGGGCACACACAAAATGTAAATTAAATTTAATAATTGATGGCACATAAATGCGCCTCTCTGTACTATCTCACCTCTGTACGGACTCCCGCCAGCGCACATTCTCGTTGGCCAGTCCATTGACCAAGCGATGCGCCAGATCGATGGTAAAGGACGTCTTGTCCGCCTCACGTTGGCACTTTTGCTTTTCGGCCACGGCATTCTCGAACTCGGCCTGTATCTCGGCCAGTTTGTCCTGCAGATTGTTAATTTTCAACTTGAGATACTGCAGACGTTCACGCGCTTCGAACAGCTCCTGCTGAGAGTCCTGCAACGCCTGCTGCTTGGGGCCAACTATTAGAAAGACCTGGTGATAACGATACAGATTGATAACCCAGGCACAAAGGCCGGCTGCGGCCACAGACTTTTGCACAACCTTATCGGGATTGAACTCCGGATCCTAAATGGATACATAAGTAAGAGGTGATTCAAAAAAATGAAAAACATATTTGTATAAATCACCCTGTATATTACTGTACCTTGAGATACTCCTGCAGCGTCTCAATGATATTCGGATGTATGTTGTCTTTGTTGTAGTTGACCAAATCGCTAAGAAACTGATCCACACGCACCATCATCAACTTGGCTGTCTTCCAGCTGCGATCACGTGGTATTTTCCCATTCGTTGCCAGTAAAACCATCACAGCAGCACATACATTAATCACAGCCTTTGGCGGTGAACCAAAGGACTTCAATTCGGTGAGATTGTTCTTATTGAGAGTATTGAGTGCTGCCTGGGCAGCGACGAGTGCCGGTTCGGCCTGTCGCAAATCCTGCTCACACAATTTGGTTTTAATCGAAACATCCTCCTCTATGATGCGCACTCGTTTCTCCTCCTCGGAGGCTGTGAAGCGTTCACGCTTTACCTTTTCACTCTCGGCACTAACAATTCCAATCAGCTTGTCGGCAGCCGCATTTTTGGCGGCCAGTTGAACCTCTTGGATGGCCAGTTGATGCTGCAAGCGGAATAAGAACGAAACTTAATTGTTTCAAACACAAACTCCAACTTGAACTGAAACTGAAACTGAATTTCAGAACAACCTTAAAACTTTGCGCTGACTACAGTAAAATAATTAAAGCTCTGGCACGCTGGCACAATATTGACAGAGTGCAACTTTTTCGAACAAATGGCGAATGTCCAAATACAAACACATACATGTATATATCTGTATCTCAGATGCGGGCATATATTTGTATATGTACCCATGTGTACCAATACCTATGTCTTATTATATTCGTATGAGTATTAAATGTCCTGGGCACGAGGCACATGAAAATTGAAACCGGTGTCTGTTCTTTTATTGCCTTGCACCCATTGAAAATGTTTGATAGAACGGGTGTTATAGCTTTATATAAATGTATGTAATAAAAAGATAGGTATTTATAGGTTATTAATATTTCTTATATATATTTCTAATCAGAATTTACTGAAAATGGGCTTGTTAAGGTTTGTTTTAAAATTTAGCCACGCCCCATGCCATCTCAAACTTCTAACTAAGTTATTCTTTGATGTATTTTTTTAAGAAATAAAAAATTTTTTCCTTTATTTTTGTAGGATATCTCGTAGTGAAACACTATTGACTGTGCCGTTCTCGGTTTTATTTTTTTCTCTTTTGACTTTTTTAATACAATTGAATGCAATTAAATTCAATTAGCTTAAATAACATTTGGTGTATATTCGTTTGTTCGTTTCGAAGTGAACTTTTTGTTTAGCTCACAAAAGTATGCTACAAAATAAATGCGATTGCTCGACTGCGTATATATTCCATTAAAAGAAAAAGAGAGCCAGTGTCGCCCATTGGTAGATGCTTAAACTGCATCTCCCTCTCCCCTTTTCTCTTTCCATTGGTAAATGGGCAGCAGATTTGCTGTAACAACAATTTAATTAAGCGCGCTAATTGAATGCCAGACTCCTCGGATCGAATAGCGCCGATTAAAAAAAAAATTGAATAGAGTATGTACATATGTATGTACTCGCACACTTTTATTCTATATGCATGAGCAGGCATAATGGCTTTATGATTTCGTATCTTTTTCCGTATAAACATAAATCGCATAAGTTTTGACTTATTAAATAATGTAAAGAAATAAATAAAGAAGCATGTTTCTGTGATAAAAAGGACTTCTAACTTTTTAATAAGTTTGAAGAGTTAAATAAAAAAGGATATTTCAAGGCTTTATTTAAAGTAGAAATGACAATGTCACATTAATATAACTTATGCTAAATCGATTTTTAAATTAAATAATTCGAAAATATAAAATTTTTGATAAGTTTAACTGTATGTGGAACTAAGAGTAGCATCTAAAGAGAATTACTGTGTTGGGATATCTTTATCAGTTACTCACTTTTAGGGTGTCAACCTGGCGGGCGCATTCGGCCAACTTGGCCATGCCGCTTTGTAGACGGGAGATGCGTTGGGCGAATTCACCGTTTTTGTCCACCAACAGTTTGCGGTAGAGGAAAATGTATTCGAGAAATGTTTTTGGGGTCGTGTAGTTGTAACGTTTTTCATTCTGCAGATAAATTTTCGATATCTGATTCACTGTGCCGTGGACGTAGGCCATAAAGCAGCCGATGGGCGGTATGAGTTGCGGCTGTGAATGAACGCGTTTCAGTTTCATTCTGTATATGAACTGTGTGTGTTGTGTCCATGTGTGTGTGTGTGTGTGTATGTCCGCTGACACTTGTAGTGTCCATTGTGACAGTTTAAAGTTGTAAATTGTGCACGACAGGCGTATAAATAAAGTATGACGTTACCTCCAAAATGTCACTGATTTCGTTGAGAAACTTTTGGGATACGGACTCCAATGCGCTCCTGGGCCACTCGTGGAACCAGTCAATTGCTGTGCGACTGATAATAGCCGGGAACTTTCTGGCCCGTATGCGTAATGTTTGTCCAACTGGTGAGAAACAGAGCACAACTTTCAGGAGACGTCGAACTTTCTCCACAAAATAACGCCAACAATTCTCCTTGGTGTCGAGGGTGCCACTTTGCTTCACCTCATTCCGAATGCCATTTATGATCGTCTCCAGTTGATCGTCGTTGAAGAGTTCAGGTATTTCACCAGAGGCCAGCAGATCATTAATGAGCATCAGTATGGACTCGTCGGGCAACTGGGCATCTGATATAAGGAAAACAGACGCCACATTCTTGAGTCCCACTTTCATGTAGAGACTGGCAATCTCATCCCTCATGTCGAGTAGACCAAAGCCGCGTTTGATTTGAATCTGAGAAACACTCAGCGAGGAGATGAAGGCGGCCAGGCGAGCTAGGGTCTGTTTTCCAGATCCTCCGACGCCAATAAGCAAAGCATTTCCACGCGGACTCTCCAGAATGCGATTGATGCTGTGAAAGGGAAGTAAAACACTTAAGCTGTAGTCGGACACCAATTTCGTCACTGATATATTTGCTAGAAGAACGTCGGATGAAAATAGTGTTATGTTTTCCATTTTTTGTCGGTTATATTGCTTGTTTAAAAAGTAAGCGCGAAATGCAAGGACCGAAAATAAGTGTTGAGAATGCAAATGTTAACTAAATAAATCAATGGGATGGAAATATGTTCCAGAAACATGAACTACACCAAAATTATTTCTAGTAAACAATTAAAATAGTAAGTTTTTTTTCTTAACTTAAAAAAAAAACATTAAAATTAAATTAGTTTGAATTTTTCAATAATTGTTACTTTGTAAATTTTAAATAAAAATTGGCAAATAATTGTTAGATTACAATAAAAGTTGGCAAATAATTGTTAGATTTGTATTTTAAAACTTATAACATTTACGTTCGCTGGTGAAAAGTATTAATGAAAGATGGGCATCTGACAGGTACTTAAAAAAAATAACCAGAAAATTAATATATCTATTTAATTACCGACATATGTGTATCATGGCATCCTCAAACAGCACCAGATTCATGTATCCCACAATGTCATTGTAGCTAGACTGCGCCTCCAGCAGCAGCTGATAGAGTGAATCCCAGCTCTTTACTGGCATATACTTTTGATCCACCAGCGATTGCGCAAAGTGGCTGTAAATCAAAGGCTCCGCAAACACAAAGTCCTCATCAAAGTCCTCAAAGTCCTTCTTAAAGATGTCCCTTATCGAAGACTTGAAGGATTTAATATCATACTGATCAACTAGACGATCATGATAAACCCGATATGCCTCATGAACATACAATCTCATCAGCTCAGCGGGTTTGCTGCAAATTGTGCCACCGTAACTGCTGCCTGCACCACCCGCCGATACAGGTGCACCCACACTATTCATGACACCCTGATAGATGTTCGTCAGGTCACGCAGATTGAAGATGTAATGAAACTTGATGGCCGTTGGCAAGAAGGCATATTCTACACGACGATGAAGGGCGATTCCCACCTGCACCAGCAGATTGCCAATTGATCGGATTTCTTTGCTGAAACCCTGCGCTGGCTGCTCCAGATGATTGTTCAGTATATTGCTGTATATGTAGTGCAGCATCTCCTCGCCAGGTGACGCCACGGAGAACACACAGAAATGGCGCTGCAGCCGCGGATCGATGGTGAATGAGCCTGCAGTGGGATTCATGCAGGCGGCAAACTGACAGTGACGAATATCTTTTAATTGCAGTCTCTGGCGATCATACCTAAAATGGGATAAGAAATCGGGAAATAACACAAGGAATCATCGCTCATCATCATCATCACCATCACCATCTAATATTCAAACTTAACTTAAGGATGAATTAAGCAAAAAAAAATAGTCGAAAAGGCTATAGTTAGGAATACCCGTTACATACTTTTAGGAGCTTGTATTTAATTAAAAACTAAAACAACGGACATGGCTATATCGACTCGGCTCTTGATGCTGATCAAGAATATTTATACTTTATATCAAGGCTGCAAACCTCCAAAATGTTCTTAAAGGTTCGGCACGGCGGTTCGAACCATAAAGCAAGACATCGGTTCGGTTCGCGAATTGGTTTATGTACACCCTGAACCCAAGGTTTGGGTCCGAGCTTTGGTTCAATTTTATACAAAAAAAAAAATGTGTTGTTCTACATTTTTCTCTACATTTTGAACTAATAACATTTTTTTATTTTTCAAAAATCTAATTTTGATTTTAATTTAAATTTATTTGAAGGTTTAAATATGAATTATTTTAATCTGAAGTCTCAAATAATTGCGTAATATTAGAAAACCATAAAATTTATGTAATTATATTTTTTTTCGAACCGAACCTTTTATTTTAGAAAGCGGTTCGGTTTAGGTTCGGGTTAGCAAAGTAAATAATTTCAAGGGTGCGGTTCATGATCCGCTTCAGGATAAAAACCCGAGCCGAACCGGCTCTACTGGGTTCGGTTCAGAACTGGTTTGCAGCCTTGCTTTATGTTGTCGGAATTTTTTTAAGTAACGGGTATAATATAATCGCCTGCTTAAGTATCGAAAGTTCACATTTTCTTTTATATGGAAATAGAAACTGCTTACCATTGCTTGTAGTCCATGAACTGACGCATAATGGTATGTGGTTGTACTGTGCCATATTCATCCACCTCGGGCATGTTCAGATCATTCACAAAGTAGATGAGCCGTCGCTTGGGTCCGCTGGGTGCATAGCAACGGCCGGACTTCTTCTCCAGCGGGCGGTCTAGCATCTTCTGGAATATCTCAGATGTGGTATAGAAGTTGAAGTGCGTTGCCTGCACTGTGGTCAACAATGGTGTTGAGGAGGACGACTTCCGACGCACGCTGACGTTGTTAACGTTTGCAACAGCCACATGTTGTTGTTGTTGTTGTTGTTGTTGTTGTTGCTGCTGTTGCTGATGCTGTGACTGGTTGCTGCTGTTGCTGACAGCTGTCACTGCAATTTCAAGGAGCTCCTGTGCGCTGGCATATTTGCTGAAGAGCTCACGGAAGATGGCACCCTTGCCGCAGCCAGAGCTGCCCACCAGCATGCAGGCAAGATTGCGGTCGATAAGCAGCTTGAGGAAGTAGGCCAGCCGTGTGGTCTCTGCAGTTGAAACGAGCACGTTCTGTGTAACGAAAGGCTTTGTTCACATGATTAGTTCAACTGGGTCAAGCACGCACCTGCAATGGCAGCTCAGCATCGATTTGACAGTCCAGTTGGTCGTGGGTGGCCAATTCGGACCAACGTTGGAACTTCAGTGTTTGCACATTTAGTTGATAGTCAAATACGGTGCCCTGACTGGGCAACTTAACGTCCTTGAACTCCCCCGTCCACCATTTGTGCAGCTCGCGATGCCAATCAATAATGCTATCCTGATGCAATGCCGAACCAAAGCTCCACAGCGTCACATACACAAAGATTGTCTCTAATGCCAGCTCAGCAGACTCATGCGACAGCTCCACATGGTGCAGACTGTGCCCACTGACGGCAGCACCTCCCCCCCGAGCACCTGTCCCATCCTCGGCCATTTGGTCAGAGTCCAGAAGACACTCGAGCAGGTGACATGTCATTTGTATCATGGCCATATCTGTGATGGGCGTAATGCGACGAAAATCGCGCTGCTTCTGCATCAAGCTGGGAAAATACTTTTCAAAGAGTGTCGTCAGTATTCCCCGCTCGATCATGTTAACACGGGACTCCAGCCAAGACGAGACATAGCTATGCGGAGAATGTACTCAATTGATTTATTTATTAATCAAACAGAATAGCTCTTCTTATTTAAAAAAATTATTCTACTTGTTTATAACTTAAAAACTCATGAACAAGAAAATTATAAATTTAAATGATATCTAATAATAACACCGATTGGGGAAAGAAATTTACTTATCTATACAAACTACAACTATAAATTTGAATGCATTATGCTATTTATTTAAATAAAATCGATTAAAAATATTCGATTAAGAAAAAATCAATAAGAATTTAAATAAAGTTATTAAATACGAATTTAAAATAAATATAAATAAAGTTACATTTGAATTTTTATACATAAAAATTAAAAAAATGGTACGCTAAATTAATTAATATTTAAACTGAGAAAATTCAAAAATGATATAATTGATATTTTTTAACAATACCGAAAAATATTGGAAATTTTTTTTATTTTTTCTTTTAATGAAATTATATTTTTTGGGTTTTAAAATGCTAAATGTCATATAAAATTAAAATACAATTAAAAATAAAATTTTTAATAAATAGTAAAAAAGTTAAATTCAAGGAATTTAAGCAGTCCTCTAAAGTAAGTACATAATCTGAGAATATCTAAAAGGCAAGCGTAGTTTATACCACCAAAGATATTATGAAGAAAAGTAACTAATCTGGAATTAAGACTCACGGGGACCAGCCCAGATCCTGTGGATTGATGTATAATATGCCAGCTCGGGAGACGGTTGCAGGGGTCGCTGCCTTGAGGTGTCCCACCTCGAAGAGCAGACGCATCTCACGCTTCAACGAGATGCGTTCGTTGCTGGCCAATGTCAAGATCTTATTGTCATCCATCAAGGTGTTGAGACTTTCAATCCACATGGGATCAATGTCGCCATCGAGCACAATCCACTTGGGATTCCCCGGCGGCATATTGGCCTGTTCTCGCATTATAGAGGAGAAGAGTCCATCCTTCCACTCGCGTGTGGTGGGATTTACAATGCCAAAGAGTTCATCATTGGATAGAGCCTTTGGGTTGAGCACATGACAAACTGGCTTTAGTTTCTGTATGCGATAAGTTTCTCGCAGTGTTTGCCAGATCTTTGTTTTACCCGTGCCCGCATCTCCAACAATGAACACGGAATGACGCACATCGAGAAGCTCCTGGAGCTGCACGACCTTCATGAGGAATCCCTCCTCGGGCTGTAGCTTAATTTCATTCACCGCACGGCGAATGGTTTTCTCGAATTCAAAAACACGCTTACGTGGCACATCCAAAGCGGGAAATAGGTCGCCTATCAGGCCCATAAATATGGGCACATCCTCTGTAACAATCTTGGGTATGTTAAAGTCACGCAGAGCGCGCATTAACACCTGATCCTCAGGCCTGCTGTGGTCATCGCGTTTCAAGGTACCAGCCACCACGAGAACGGACTTTATGGCCCGGAGACCCCAATCGTAATGATCCTGCTTGGACAGCAGTTCCTTGCACAGAGTGTAGAGTGTGATAAATTTGCGTGCCAGCAGACGAGCATCCTGGAATCCCTCGGCCATTAACATAATCTCACAAATCAAAGCAAAGTCCGGCACAATCATGGCGCACGGACGAAACAATGTTTTCAGGTTCTCCGGCAGCTCCGTGCGGCCGGCATAGCCCGGATTCATGGTGATAAAAATGCCAACCGACGGCTCCAGTGAGATGCGCTCGCCCATAAAGATAAATTGGGTTTTATGCATCTGTAAACAGCAACAGCAACATCGGCAACATCGAGGCAGTCCATGTTGCAGCATCCGTGCCAAGAGAAATGTAATCAATGTGCAGCATGGTAAAGAAGTGAAAGAAGGTAAAATCAATTTGCAAACGCTTCTCTTGATTCTGCTCTTCTTCGTCGTCGTCGCCGACATTGCGGTCACACCTTTATCGCCTCCTGTATGGTCTTCACCTGGACTGCCACCACGGACAGGACCTCCACGCAGATGCGATTGAACTCGTCAAAGCATCCCCATGCGCCGGTCTGGGCCAGGCCTTTGTAAATGTTGCCGCAAGATTTGTAGTCCATTTGCTCCGAACAGTTGAAGACATAAACCATTACGCCCAACGCTCGGCCCAGGTCCTTCGTCGTCTCCGTTTTCCCCGTTCCCGCTGGTCCAGCAGGTGCACCACCCATCACAAGATGCAGCGACTGTCGAGGCAAAGACAGAGAGAGAGAGAGGGAGAGAGTGAGAGGGAGAAAGGAAAAGAGAGAGTGCACGTGATGCGCGAGTATGCAAATTGCAAACGCCATTTATTTTACACTAACGAGTTGTTTAATTTAAATACAAGCCAAATTGCCATAAAATCAACACCAAATGTCCGCAAATTAAAGTTCGCCCAGCTTTCCACTAATTGCCATGTAATATACCTGACTATCTTTCAGTCAATGTTTGTTCAGCCTATCATAATATTTACATAACATTTTGTATTAATAAAATAGTTCCATTAATTTCATTTTAGAGAAACAATTTTTCTAGTTTAAATATTTGAATCAATCAAAAGATTTATTTTTTAAAATAAAAATAATCAAATTAAAATTATATCTTCGTTTCAAAAATAAAGCTTTTTTAAATTCTTATTTTTTGATACAATATATTGTGATATAATTATTAAATCTCAATTTTTATTTAAAATCATAATCATAATATAACTCTTTTATTCAGTTTCAATTATACTTGGCTATCTTTTAGTCAATGTTTGCTCAGCCTACCAATTATTTACATAACATTTTGTTTTGTCAACACTGACAAGCCAAATTTTTTAATACACATTAATAAAATAGTTTCCTTAATTTCATTCTAGAGAAACAAATTTTCCAATTTAATTATTTATTATGTGAATCAATCAAAAGATTTATTTTCTAAAATAAAAATAATCAAATTAAAATTATATCTTCGTTTCAAAAATAAAGTTTTTTTTAAATTCTTATTTTTTGATACAATACATTGTGATAAATTATTAAATTTAATTTTTAATTTAAAATCATAATATAACTCTTAAATTCAGTTTCTATTATACTTGGCTATCTTTCAGTCAATGTTTGCTCAGCCTATCATAATATTTAGTAAATATTATTTACATAATATTTTGTGTTGTCAGTGTATTAATAAAATAGTTCCTTTAATTTCAGTGAAAAGAAACAAATTTTAAAATTTATTTATTTATTATCTGAATCCATCAAAAGATTTATTTTTTAAAATAAAAATAATCAAATTAAAATTATATCTTCGTTCAAAAAAAATTTTTAAAACTCTTTTATTTTGATACAAAAAATTTTGAAATAATTATTAAATCTCAATTTAAAATCATAATATAGCCCTTATATTCAGTTTCAATTAAAAAAATAAGAAAGGTTTTAAGGTTCTTTAAAAAAAGGAAATAAAATAGAACTTGACTTCCCCTGCTGTCCTTTTACCCCCTTTTCTTTCAAGCATTATCATAGGCTATATAATTCTCACCTGGGTTAGTGTAATGTAGCAGCGATCCGTGAGGGGTGTGATGACCAACCTGGAAGTGTTACCTAGATACTCATAAGCATAACGGAACTCGGCATCGCAGATATTGGCAAAGCAATCCTCTTCACCGCCTCCTGCACTGATTGTGGCAGTGCCACAGCCACTGGAGCTTCCGGACTGATCATCGTCCCAGCGATGTCGTAGCTGACTTTGCCACTGAAAGGCCAAGGAGTTGTCCACCTTCGTTGTGATAACTTTGCCAATGACATCACGTGAGTGGACATCGATGGTGCAGATGGTCATGATTTTCTGTCGATCTCCAGGAGAGAGTTCACCAAGCAGGAGATTGATTAAGGCATTAAGTTGGGCTATCTGGCGCTTGTGCAGCTCCTTCATGGCGCCCTCGTAGCCCTCCTCCATGGAGGCGAACGTGCGATTCACATCCGTGGTCCAGTGAATCTGACTGCAACACAGAGCAACCTGGGCTGGCCAATCGTATAGCCAAAGATCCCGGGGTTTCTCGCCAAAGACGGAGAGAGCCCGTCGGAAGAGTTCGTGGAGTGTGTTGCGCATTTGTTGGATAACAGCACGAAGCCAGAGCTCCACACGACCACTGCAATCGATGAAGCTTAACTGCTCCTGATCTTGGTTGGCCACAAAGGCCACATACTCATCATTCTCCTTGGAGTGCATGCCCAGAGCATGTGTGGTATTCGTCTCGTACTGCAGCCTCAATATGGAATCAAACAGTTTGATGAGATGCCGGTCAATTACCTGAGGATTGTTGCCATTGGAGAGAATGTCGAGAAGATCAGCAGCCGAGATGAAATAGAAGCGGGGAAAGGCCAAACGTTTTGTCTCCAAATAATCATTCAATGCCTTCTCACAAATGGCCAGACGTTGTTGCAGTTCCAGTAACTGGGAGTGTACATCCTCATGCTGCAACACCACCTCCATCACAATCCTGACTTGGGTAACCCTTGCCAGCAAATTAGTGAAGTCCTCATCGATGCTTTCAAAATTGGCGGCATCTTCGGGCAACTGGGAACGTATGTCCGTGGAGCCAATAAAAATGCACTCTAGATAAATCCATTTGCGTTGCACCTCAAACCAGTTAATGATTAAGGTATCAATGCCACTGAGCACACGTTGCCAGTGGGACAACTTATCCAGCAGATATTCAATGTGCTTTGAGGTTGAAATATTCTGCAGTTGCATTTGATTATCATCGAGCGTTTCAATTAATTCCTCGGAGACTTTAAGTAACCGCACATTGGGGCGACTTTGATGCGGTTCCAATTCGAATTCCAAATGTGACCATGTCGCTTTAATATCATCCAGCACCTTTGTCACAGTCATCTCTTTAATAGCACGATCCACGGTGTTCTTAATGTCCTCCTCATGCTGTTGCAGCTGCAGGCTCAACAATTGCTCCAGAGTTGTCGATGTGTTGCTTTTGAACGAAAGCTGAGAAGCCAATTAGCAATATTAATTGACAAGAACATCTGTCAGTTTGTCTGCTTGCTTTCTATTTGTATTGCTCAACTCCTTATCGAATTAAATTAATTAATAAACACAGAGAAATTCTATACTCTCCGAAACTTTGATTTAATAACTTTGCTCTACTTATCATCAATATAAAATTAGGTTGAAGAGATATTTAGACAGTTTCCATAAGCTACATTGAGAATTATGCATAAATATTTTATTAAATATTTATGGTGTTAAGTTGTATAAAATGGATTGAATTTAAAAATCTAATTTCATGGTAAGCTTATTATGATACTTTTAATTTCAGCTGTTTTTCAATTTGGTTTAACTATATCTATATTAATTTTGACTTTGAATTAGAAGTACTTTATACGTATGTAATTTAAAACTTACAAGCTCTTCCACTTCATACTGTCCAATTAGCTGTAAATAAACAGAGAAGGGAGAATCAAAATGAGTTTTTACCCAAAGAAGAATTTTTAATTCGCTAGTTAAAGTTATTTTTCGATTATTAGTGTATCATTTATGGCATGGTTGATAAGCATTTAACTTAATATGACAATTCATGGTCATTAGTAGTAGGAAATTTAATGTAAATATTACTCTTGAATGTGACCCAAACAAAAATATATATTGAATACGAAGAAATACCCTGTTAACATGTCAGATAAAGATGTCTTTGATTTGAATTGTCTAATCAGTGGGAGACAAATGAATTATATATAATTAACCGGATAAACGACTTAGCATATAAAGAAAAAATGATATAACGAAAAACGTTTGAACGGAAAATCTGACAGATATATAGACAGTTTAACAGACATATTTACATATGGTAGATGTTCCTATTATTCATTACTTTTTCTATGATTACTGGGATAGCTTTCGTTACTCCTACGTGAATGAACCTTGTCGAGTTTTGTTCAAAAGGTATCATCAGTAAACAGTAAACCGGATCATTTAATGCGATTGGCAAACATGCGAAATTGTAATGTCCACAAAGCAATCATTATTATAATGACACAAGGCCTAAACATGACCATGATGATGATGATGATGATGATGACGATGATGGGAATGGGAATTGTGTCTGTTATCCATGGGCACACATCATTTGCTGCAGCTCGTCGTGTTGCTTACCTTTGACAGCTGCATAAGCTCCAACCAATGTCGTTCGGTAATTGCCGGATTTTGAAGTTCGGTAACAGCGCGTAGGGAGGCAACCAGCTCACGGAGTACGCTGACAATGTAAACATAGGGGGCCCAGTCTCTGATGCATTTGTCTAGAGTGCGCAAATCCCGCGTGAACTTCTTACACTCGTGCTCCATGTCGTCGGTATCGATGCGGAGCCAAGGTGTCGTATGCCAGTCAACAATGCAGGATTCGATGACGCACACAAAGTCCCACAATTGCTGCAAACACAAAGCGAAAGCTGTCATATTGGCATATGCCATCAACCAAACACACAGAGAGTCTGTTTCACCTTTACACGTTTCAGTTCAGTCCGGCAATGCTGCAGTTTGACCGTATCGGGCTCCGGAATGTCTAGAAGCCGTGCCCAGCGGGCATATCGGCGCTGTTGCTTGCCAAAACGATGGAGTTGCACGTAGACCTCGTCACAGGCATCGTAGACTTGTGGACAGGGCACCCGAAAGAACTGCAAGGGTAGGTAAAATGCGCTAAAGCTTTGAATGAGCAAGGGCGCAACTAAGGGGATCACTGGGTGACATTGCCGCCCCTTCAAGTCAGCTGAAAACTTTTAATTTTATCAGGGACATAATTCGTAATCAGGAGAAACTTTTTTTTATGTATGATATCCAAACCGAAGTACAACTAAGGTGCCCGAAATAACTAAATTGGACAGCACATTATCAAGTTTATATGACTATAATTATACGATAGATAGGTTGTCAAATAGCATTTTGGAAAGTATTAACCTGAGAATGATAACCCCAGTAGCTAAAACCCTAATTAAATAAGATATTTTTATGAAGATGCAGCATACAGCGATTAACCCAAAATACTAATCAAAAAATCGAAAAGTCCGAGAAAACTTTTCATACAGGTCTGTTCCAGTTTTCACTAGTGATGTAACTCCAAACTTTAGATCGAGTTTTATATCGATATAGAAAATCGCCAAAAATAAGTATCGAGCTGTCGATATATCGGAAAATAGTATATTGAGTTGCAAATATCGATTTTTTTTTCAAAAAAATTTTTTTTTTATTTGAAAACGCAATTGTATCACAAAATACACGTTTGCTTTTATTAGAAATATTATTTTTCTTGCATCGCTTTCATGTTTTATTCAAACTTTGGCAATTCGGTAGGTTATTTACTCGGTCGTTCAACAAAAATTGAACGACCAAACTTAAATCTACAAATGAACTACGGTAAACAATCCTTTTTGAGTTGTCGGATTTTCATGGAAATCGATTTAATCAACTCGATAGATCGTCAAAAGCTCATCGAGTTGAAGTACTCGATAATCGCTTCCGCGAAAATCGAGTAGTCGATATTTCGATATATTTTTACATCACTAGTCTTCACTGTCTACAACATTATTCTAAAGTGATTTTCATGAATCTGTTCAAATGAAAATTTTGCATGTGAAAATATACATTTTGCTCATTATGAAAAGCTGGCTACACCCTTAATGAGGGTATGGGTATGTGGATGGGGATGGGGTGGTCTAACTCACTGGCATTTTTTGAAACTGTTTCGCATAGTATTGCACGTGGCACGTATGCAGGCCAATGAGTGCCGTTACGCGCTGCTGTTGATAGAAGCGCGTGTCCTGGAGTGCCTCCTGTTTGGCGAGCGCCTGCTGCTTCAGTTGTTGCCAGTGCAGCGGCAGCTGCTCAATGTTGCGCAGCAGCTGCCCCTCAAATTCCACATTGTAGGTCTTTAGCAGCGCCATAATGTCCTTGAGCGGCTTGAAGACATTGTCCGCATACGGCTCCCGTTGTCGAATCTCTGCCATGACGGAAAGAACACGAAGCAGCGCTGCAAAGTCCTGGCGTGCTATGAACAGCTGCAATGTCTCCTGGCTGCGCGCAATGAATGTGTTCAGCTCCTGCCACGTGTTGCAACATGTTAACATTTTGTTAAATCATTATATATATTAATTTTTTTTTATGGCTTGGCACTTGCTCACCTTAAGCGTTTGCTGCACATAACGCAAAAGCCATTGCTTAAAGAGGTGGGACCATTTGCACACCGAATTCAGTAGTCCATGCTTCAAGGGTTTCACATCCAAAGCCAACCAACCGTTGATGCAATGACGATCCTCAAACTGCTCGATGACTTCGTGCAATTCGTTGTATCGCTCAATCTGTGGACGAGAAGTTGTTGACAACTTCATTTGCCTCCGACTCTAACCAAATTTATTTGCTAACTTAACCGGTTGCTTGAGTAATTGTGTGTGTGTGTGTGTGTGTATGCGTTGTTGAGCATTTATTTCTATCCAAGGCGTTTATTAAACGCACCAGCTGCGCCAAGAGGATTCTCTCAATGACCGCTCATAAATAAAATGCCGTTCTGTGATTTGCCCTTTGCCCTTGCCCAAAGGGGTATAACACACGCTAAATGTCTGTTGGCCATTTTACAAATAATTTAGGTAAATATACATTTATATCACATTCAAGAAATTTCTTTTACACACATTAAATAATTGCCTAAATTATTCACACAAAACCTATATTAAATTCAAATTTAATATACAATTTTAACAGAAAGCCGAAAAGCCATCTCAATTTTCAAACAATAAGCAATTAATATGCTTTCAATTATATGAAAAAATATTCTGTTCAAGATTAAATTTGCTTTGCAAAAAAGCTGACTCAAATTGCATTTTGTGTTCACAAATAACTGATTGAGGTTCTTGACATAGTGCAGAATATTTAAATTTCGTTATGTGAAAATTGAGATACGTTTTTTGCTGCGTTTTCTTGAATTTTATTATGCTGCAGATTTCTGACCATGATTTGTTGTTTATCTTTGTGTATTATCTTATTTATTGCATACTTTTCGGGGCGCTTGATAATTATTTAAAGAAAATATTACGCATACGCCAGCGATTTGGCTTCTGCAAGTTGGCACAAGTCGGAGACGCCATGTGGTTAAGCATTTGTCGAGACTCTATACAGATTTGGTCCAAAACCAAATCCAGAGTCAAAGTGAAAGCTGGCCGATGGCCCCATGGCACCATGGCCGAATCGGCTACACATTTGACCCTAAATGGTCGACATTTATCAAGCGTTATTGGTCTCAGGGGTTACACAACGTAAATTGTGTGGTTGCCAATTGAGTGACCCGTCGAGCCACTCGGTCACTTCTGGCTGTCCGATTGCTGTCCGACTGTCTGACTGTCTAGATGTGTCTGCGTGCGTAGGCGCTTCAATTCAAGCTGCTGCTTTTCGTTGCAGCTTGTTGCTGTATTTATTAAACACATATACCATATGTATTTTTATGCCCTTGCTGAAGATATTAAGCTCGTAACTTTGTCCAGAAACGTGAAATCTCAGACATTTTATTCAAGAATTTGGTATTGTCTTATATATACTTAACCAATTTGTTTAAATTCGAAGAAACTATTATAAATTTGGTGTGTTTAGTGTGAAAGACTTTATTGTTATAAAAAATATACCAATCTGATACATTCTTGCTATATGTGCTATATATAAAAACTAAACAGATTATTTGTGCAGCTGTCAAACGATCGTTCTAAAATAAAGTTTAAAAATTTTATTAATTTATTGAGATGTATATTTTGTATTTTTTTATACAAATGAACATCATAAAGACTACTATCAGATGTGTTCCACAAATCTCTAGAGTTTTTGAAGAGAACTGCTTTTAAAAACAACCATTCGAAATGTTGGTGTTCCTTAAATGTCAGATATTTAGTTTTTTTGAACATATTTTCGAAATCCCTATAATTGGCTTACTTCCAGTTTTAACAACATTTTTAGATTAAGGAATATTTTATAGAATAAACAAAATCATTTCAAATGTATTTAATGCATTTTTGTTCAATTTAAAGAATAATTTAATTTAATTCAATATATATTACATTTTGTCAAATCTCTCAGCATTTTTAAGACATTTGAAAGCAATGTTTGCTTTTGTTCAGGAACACCAACAATTGCTTTTGGGTTACTTTGACGCTGTTAGAGATTTGTAGAACACCTCTGTAAATGATAAAAATATATTATACAACTATATCACATAACTGCCTAAAGAAAGATCTGTTTAAGTTGTTCTGGGATAACTCAACTAAACTCACAGATTCTATATTCTCAGAAACATACCTTGTCAATAATTTGTAATGTAGTTGCCATAAGAACATTTAATTTAAAATTGAATACAGGGTATTAAATCTTTGTTTTACCAAACACAGTTTTTTTTTTAAATAATTTTTTTTTGGGCTTACCTCCTTTTTGAAAGTCTCCATGATGGCATAGCCACTGGCGCTGATGTGGGTCGTCTGTTCGCGGGCCGTTTGCATGCAGGACGCAAGGACGTCGGCGCTCTGTTGACTCCAAAGAAACTCATAGGCGTGGAATTTAGCAGCATAATTCAACGCCGCCTGCACCGTGTTCTCCAAAGCGTCACATATTGCGGCGCGCAACATTTCCAAGTCATCAACTGAGGTGTGAGGGGAAGTGAGAGAGGAGAAGAGGTGTAGTTGCAAATGCAAGGCATGCAGTAGTAAATAGTCGTACTTTTACCTATTGTGTTGCCAAGAGGGCTGCTGCTGGCAGTTGCCTTTGCCTTTGCCTTGGCCATGGCCAACATGTTGATGGTTTGTGCTGCAACTGGATTCAACTTAAACTCCTTATATTTTTCCTCCTTCTTTTCTTCATCATCATCATCATCCTCATCGTCGTCGTCGTCGTCGTCGGAGTGCGCATTCTCAGACACAATTCTTGGCATGCAGTCGCATGTCTGTTTTATATCCAGCAACAGCTGCTCGACAATTTGTTGAAAATTATTTTCAACACTTGCATCAAAGGCAGGCGAAAAACGTATTTCCGTTTCCGTCAACTCCAATTTCACTTCGAATAGCGGTGCATCGTTTGTTGTTCCTGTTCCTTCGGTTGTTGTTGCTGCTGGTATTATTGTCGCTGTCGCTGTTGCTGTCGCTGTTGTTGTTGCTGGCGGCATTGTGATTTGTTGTAGCAGCAACAAGGCCTTGTCTGCAGTTGCCGTCGCTGTTGCTGTCATTTCCTTGTGCAAATACTCTAAACTGAATTACACGGCGTATGAGTAATGTGAAAATTAAATTTAGTGCAGAGTTTGTTTTGTGCTTATTTTCGTTGCTGACGACTCTGCATGCAATCACAAAGTGCCGTTAAGTGAAACATGCAATTGACGCATGAATGCGCTGCCTGCAGCAACTAGTTGTTGTTGTTGTTGCTGTTGTAGCTGGTGTTGTTGCGGTTGTTGTTGCTCTTATTGTATGTCTTTACTGCGGTTGCTGCTGTTGGTATCGGTGTAGGTGTTGGTGTCTGACAGTCTTGTGGTTGCGGGTGAGTTATAAATTCGTGTTCATTTACTTGATTAGTTTTGATGGGACATGAAAGGAGCTGCCAGCGTGCCAAAATGTAATGAACTCGTTACTGTTGTTGCTGTGGCTTTTGTTGCTCTTATTGTTGCTGTCGGGTGGTTCAGGTGGATCAGCGAGGTAAGCTGTAAGTAGTTCGCTTTTCAAGCACTCCACAATGTCAACAAATGAATGCTATAGTCGGCTGCGCTCAACTGTCGGATACCCTGTGCCTCTTTTTAAAATCGACAGTTTGAAATTTCGGTATCGCCAAAATATACTAGATTTAATTTTTAGGATCCACAAAAATTGATGGCCATAAACTTATTTCTAATTTCAACAGAATTATAAACTATTGCTATTTTTTTATAACGAATTTTCCTTATTTAGTGATTATTATCATATAAATTTATAGAGAGATTTGCTATAAAGCTCAAACCTGTGAAAAATAAACAAACTGACAGAATTAAATCGACTTTACTGTTAAAACAATTCAATTCTATCTATAATAGATTTGAATTGCTTATTACATAAAATGTCATTACATAAAATGTCATAATATTCTTTTCTCCAATTTGAAATTAGCACAGGGTATTTAGGGGTGAGTGTACGTGATGATTAAATTGAAAATGGAAGTAAAACTGTGTGGTTTGGTGTGTGCTATTTAACTATTGTTCTATTGTTCAAGCCTGAACCTGATCCTCATTGCCAGTCGCACTTCACGGTAAATCAACTCATCAACTTTGGCCAAATACTTGTTAAACTGACGTCGCTGCTCTTTCGGAAATTCGCGCACAAACTTTCAAGTGAATGTTAAATAATAAGCACCAGAATAATATTAATAATAATAAGTAACTAAGCTAGGCAAGACACTCACCTCCTGCACACTGAGGTCACGGGAATACAATTGAAATTGCTGTGTCTCGTAGTTGAAGAATAAACAAAAGTTGGCAATCAACAAACGATTTAGCAGCATTCGCGTCTCATCGCATTGCAACAGACGGAGACGGACACGGTCCTGCTGATGCCGCAGATCCAACAGATTGCGACCGTAGAGACTACGCTGATGCAGTGGCTCTCGGCTCCAGCGATGCATGCTGGCCAATATAGCCTCCAGATTGCCGTGCGATTGCTGAAGACGGCCAAACAAACCGTGAGCCTGCTCGTAGATGCTCTCAATGAGCTGCTCATCTAGGGATAAAGAGAGGGAAAGTAGAGAAATGGAGGGCGAGATATGTATCCAATGTGCATTACATTCTTTCATTAAAAATTCTAACCCAAATACATAATCTACAGACAATTCTAAGATGCTTTCACCAAGAAACCATGGCTCTAAAATCATTTCCTAGTCCCCGCTTTTTGAGTTATATAACTTTTTGTTTTTAGTCGTTGCAAGAACAAAAATTATTTTTTGAGTATAATTGTTCCTTTGATTCTATGAAAGTTTGAATATCAATATTTTTCGTATCGGACTAAAATACTAAATAATAGCATGTTAAAAATAAATAAATAATATACATTTTCCAATATTATAAATAAATTAATGCCTAAGATCTGATTCAAGTTATAATAAATACTATAACCAAGGCTGCAAACCGGTTTTGAGCCGAACCTCGTAAAACCGCTTCGGTTTGGGCTTTTAAGCAGCCTAAACCGGATTATGAACCGAACCCTTGAAATTATTTACTTTGCGAACCCGAACCTAAGCCGACCGCTTTCTTAAATTAAAGGTTCGGTTCGAAAAAAAAAATTATTACATAAATTTAATGGTTTTCTTATATTACGCAATTATTTGAGACTTCGGATTAAAATAAATAATATTTAAATCTTCAAATAAATTTAATTTTCCATAACATTTTTTTTTTTTTAATTGAATTAGTTCAAAATGTAGAGAAAAATGTAAAACGAAAAAATTATTTTTTTTATAAAAGTGAACCAAGGCTCGAACTTAAGCCTTGGGTTGAGGGGGTATATAAACCAATTCGCGAACCGTACCCATGTTTTGCTCTATGGATCCTTTAACAAAATTTTGGAGGTTTGCAGCCTTAATTATAACTTGATTTTTATTTTTGATTTTTAAAGAAAAAATACTAATCAGGAAACTACTATTATTTAATGTGTTTTATTTTATTTTTTTGCTCAAAAATATGAATAATTTTGGAGATGTAAAGCTTAATATTGTAAGTCAATCAATAAAAATTAAAAATAAACATTGTTTATTCTTATTAATATTTATAATAAGTTTACAATGATTACAGTTCCTGGATACAATTAAACCTGACTCTAAAAAGTGTGAGAGCATTTTCGAATACTTATTCACTCACCATAACTGGACCAGGTCAACTGTGCACAAGCAGTCGCCACTTGGGCATCAATTGTGGCCAGCTCGCCGGAAATGAGCTGCAGTTCAGCCTGAGCACATTGACCTGTCCGAATGCCGTTGTAGAACTCATCAATTTTGATGAGACGAATGCGACGCTGCCAATAGGCATCTTTCTGGACATACAACGAGAGCAGCTCGTCGGGCATTTGAAAGAGCTGGGATGAGAGGCTGCCAGAAGCCTGTAGAGCCAGCAGATATTTCGTTTCCTTGAGCAGCGTGAACAAAGCCTGGGCGAAATTCGGTTGCAGTTCCTGACCAGCTGCGGGTTGAGTCAGGACGGGCTCTGCCAATCCCTGAGCAATGAGTCTTTGAATGTCCTGCTGCCAATTGTGCCAGATTTTAAGCTGTAGATTGCACATTTTGGTGGTCAGAATATTGCGACGACAGCACAGGGCATCCCATTGCACAGGCAGCGTTATGAGCTCCGATTTCTGCCTCAATCTAAAAAAAAATAGACCCTAAAATGATGACAAGCTTTGCATGTTGAACTACCCACAATGTCTGTATGAGCTGTGTGAGTTCCTTCGATCCGAGCTCATCGCAGCGATGCAAATGCTGCTCCAGCCACATCATAGCTCCTGCAATGGGCGGAAAGTTCCCGGCCAAGGGCAAAGCCGCCAGTCCATGTATCTGAAAGTCCACGAGCACATCTGCCACACCCCCCTCCAGCTGTTGCAGCTCCTCCTGGTAGATGCTCAGTATATGTGGAAGTAGACGCACTAGCTCCACCTGGACAACCCTCCTTTGCAGCAGACAGCCAAACATGAGTGTCAGCTTGTGGAGATTCATCCAGCTGTGACACTGCTCGAATGCCTGCAGGAGAACCGTGGCCAACTTCTGCTCCAAGAGTTGCATGCGACCAAAGAAGATGACTTGTTCTCGTTTGAAGCACTTCCATTTGTGCGCTGCCGGAGCTGTAAGATCTATGTCCACATCTGTCCATTGCTCAAAGAGCACCTTGAATTCATTAAAGATCTGTGAAAGTGCAAGAAAATAAATAAATAAAAGAAATTGTAGTGATATGAAAACTATTTAGATGTAATTAGAGTGGGTCGATTTTTTTCGCGAGGTAAGTTGCAACTAACAGACAGTTACCAACATATGTAATAGGTATAACTTCTCCATAATTTCTTGGGAAATTCCTCTAAGATTTCATCGTAGATTATGATTTTTATAACCGCTTTTGCATTCTTTTTTGCTCCATACAAATTGACTCACTCAAATATCTATATATATTTATTAACACAAATAAAATTGTTTAACAATTTTCTCACTTTTATTAAATAAAAACTAAGCTACAAACAGATATAAAAATTTATAATAATTGTAGAAACTTTTATATAATTAATTTTGAATACATAAAATTTTAAGGGCAAGAATAAAATTATTTATTAAATAAAAAATTAAATTAGATAAACATAGTGACATTTTAATACCGACTGAACTTTTAACGAACTTTGCCCTCTAAATGTAATTTTTCAATTACCTGTCTGATACGCTCAGTGAGCAATTTACCACGAATTCCGCCAATTTCGAGCTTCTCCAGCTGCTGAAATTGAACTGCCGCCTCGAAGACATGACGCAGCTCTGAGAGTTGCAAGAGGAAGCCATCAAGTGTTTGGCCAAACACCTGTTCGTTTGAGAAGCGCCACAGCTGCTGCTGGTCGTCAGGAGTCGGGGATGCAGCTGCAGAAGCAGTTGTTGACCCGGGCAAAGCCGGTAACAGGACTTGGCTGCTTGCATAGCGTTCCTTGTACTCGAGTGTACGCTGTCTGAGAAGCCAGATAGTTGCAGGATAGTTTGCTTTTATGGGATTGACATGCTTACTTGAAGAACTCGAGAACTTCTCCAGTTTTATTGATTCTTTGCAGACCTTCGTCGGCATCGCCTTGAAAGAGCATTGGGAATTCCAAGTCCTCGGCAGCACGATGCACCAGCATGTTGCAAATGCAACGCAACAAGACACTCATCCTTTGGCTGCTTCGATAAAATCGAGCATTGGTCCAGATCAGATGCAGCACATGCACCATGGGGACAATCAACTCCTGCCCATTGCTGAACTGCACCGAGTTGAAGGCGGACGTTTGACGCAACAGAGGTTGCAACCAGAGCGAGACATCCTTTGCCTCCATCCAGGCAGTCAATAGCTGACGAAAGGCCTTGGCATAGGGCTCATAATATACTGACTCAATCCTCTCCAGAATGTGGGCCAACGTCTTGTGCATTGGCTCCCGCAACTGCTCATAAATGTTCTGCAGATTCAGCTTGCGATTCGTCCAGAATGCAATCTCCTGAGGTGGCAGCGATACCAGATTAAGATGCTTCGAGGTCAACATCGATGTTGTGGCTGCAACTGGATTGCCGGTCAGACCGATGGACTCGGAACGCTCCATAACAATATCATGCATTTGGGTTGTCCAATTAATGAACATCTCCTCGAGCACATTGCGAAACTTTGGATCCATCGCTGGTCTAAGGTTCCTATCGGTATTAAATACTAATTATTCAATTTTATCAAGCGCAATTAGACTTTATTTTTAAACAAGAGAAAAAAATAGGTGCATTTTTGACCTATTTCTTAAGACATTTGTACTTGACTTTTTCTCGAATCTTTATTATTCACTCTCTAACTTTTATTTGTTCTTGTTGAATACCCTGTATAAAATAAAGGGTGTCTTAAAGCTTTTAAAATGGAAAATGCTGTCTTTTTTACAGTTTTGTGTTTTACTTTCGTCTTACTATACATATCCTATAAAACTAATTGCAACCTGATAATAATTACGAAAGTTATACAGGAAACTATTTGACATATTGCGGGTATAATACATGAATTTTAATAAATGTTTTTAATTAAATTAGTGCAAATAAATATATTTTGGGAGTGTAAGGATAAGTGTGTAACAATTTATTAAGTATTAACATATATTTATTTAATTATTTTGTATTTTAATCCCCTTGTCTGTGAATTAAACTTGCTCGAATCTAGATTTGACTCAATTAACTCAACTCAATTAATAGTTTTAATTTGCAGACTCAGATCTAAAATTTGGAAACAGAGTATATATTAACCTAGCATACCCGACCATTGCACTGATACTTGTGCTTTCTATAACATATTGAGTACAAAATTGACCCACATTTATTTGATTTGAAGACTAATTTCAATTATGACATTTGAGTATTTGTTCTTCATATTTTTAGATGTTGCAACATCAACTGGCATTTCTCTAGCTTGTGTTTTTATTTATATAAACGATATTCTGCTTTGGCAATTAGTCTTATTGCCATTTAATTAAAAGAATATGCCAAAATAGGAAAAATACCAATCAAATTTTTTATACATTTTAGAATTTCCTGAAAGTTGTGATAAATATTTGGTAATTGGTATTTAAAATACAAAATACAAGTAAATTTGAAATTTTGTGTAAAGTTAAAAAACCTGCCAACAATTTGCGTATACGTAAACAAAAAGTGAATGCCTAGAGCAATGAAATAATTGTCCTTAAGACAATGGACTGGATGATGACGAGGAAGGATGGAAGGAATCAAAAGTTATGTCGGAGCTTGTACTTACCCCTGGTCGACTTGGATGGCGACTGCCTCGACGATTGTTGGCGAAACTAATAACGATAAAATTGTGCGATTGTTGGTTTTGCCCTTAATCTGTGGGGATAACAATAAAATATAAATGCCGCTTATAGACACATGAAAAGTTTGCCCAATTAAGCGAAGAGACTCTTCTCTCTCTCTCTCTCTCTCTCTCTCTCTCGATTGGATTAATGTGCTGAGATAAGATGGACGTACCTCGGTTAGAGCGTTGCGGACGTCCTTAATGCGACTCTGCAAATCCTTGCGTACGGGCGTTGGCCAATGTCCTTGAGCCTGTTCCAACAGTGGCTGCAACACTTCATCGAACAGCAGCGACATTGTTTCGATTTTACTGTGAACGGGAAAGTCACCATAGAGTACCGAACTCTGAAAGTTGTCGGCTGTCAGTGGCACGGCCAGATTGTGGCGTATGAAGTAGGCACACTTGCCACGCGGCACTCCATCCAATGTGGTGAAGCTCGAGGAAGCTGGTGGCATTGCCACGAGCAGTGCACCCGTTGTCGTTGCCGCTGCCACCACGGCTGCTGTGGCTGAGATGGAGGCGGCGGCCGTGCCACCGGCATCGCTTGTGGCAGCCACGGTGGCACGCTGAACATTGCCTTGCAACATGTAATTGCAATACAAGTCGCTCACACAGCTACGCGGCACGAGATCGCTGCCAGAGCTGAGTGTCATGACCAATACACGACTTCTTCCATGCAACCAGTCCAACACAATGCACTGGGAGCAGAGTTGCAGAATCAGTTTTAATCTATGAATACAGCTATAACTGTATGGGAGCACGAACTCACCCGGAACTCATCGTTGGCCATCATTTTGGCCCATTTGTCGGGCTTCAGACGCATTGTGGTCGTTGTGTAGTTGGCCACGCGCTCCAGCCGCGAATCACTGTAGTCCCGATGGGCGCTCGGATGGCTGCTAACGGGCATTGCCTCCTCATCGCTGCTGGCCAATGCTGCCCCATCAGATACGGACATGGTCAACAAGCAGCGGCGGCAGCAGCAACAAATGCAGCAACAAATGCGGCCACAAAGCAAACGAATCAATTAATGGGCTGAAATGAACAGCTCAACTTGCAACTAGCAACTTGCAGCTCACAACTCGCAACTCACAACTCGCAACTTGGTTATGCGTTCAGCGTGGAAATGATTTTAACCCGCAGTCGGATGGAATCTAATGCCAGAGCAGGCTGGTCGTGCACCACTTGCAGCACTTGCAGCAATTTGCCAGCACCAACCGCAGCACACATATCGATCAAACTTTAATTCGCATCCAGCGAAAAATACTTTAAAATGTGTGAATTCTCTCACCCTGACGAGCTCCACTTTCTAATGCAATGGGCAAAGTTTAATGACAGACCCGCCAACCCGACGGACCGAACGACCGTCGCACAGTGGACAGTTTGGACCAATTCCTAATTTACATTCTTTAATAATGCCAATATATTTAGATTTTGTCTAAGTAATTTTAAAAAAAGTTTAAATTTATTGTTTACAAACTTTTATATTTTCCCTGCACAAAAATGTCTTTAAAATTAAACTGGTTAACTTTCTTTTATAAAGCTATTAACTGATCTGTGCTAAAATACCCAAAAGAACCACTGTACGTCGTTCTGACTTTAATTGCTGCAGCTGAACTCACAAACTAAGCGAAATGCAATTTCCGTTTGCCGCACACACACATAACACACAACTCAACATCAACTGGCAACTTGCAACGGCAACTTGCTACTTGTGATGTTGCACAATCAGCCTGAGCCTTGCCGCGATTGACAGCTTTGGTTACAGTCCATAAATCTGTGCCGTCGCTTTGACTTTAGTAAAAATATGCAAATTAATATTTTCTGTTGACCAAGAGAAAGAGAAACAAGTGGGGGGCGGCTACAGTCGAGCACGCTCGACAGTGGGATACCCTGTGCCCAGGTACTCTGTACTAAAATTAGATTTTAAACCGATGGTTTCTATGGTAGCTATATGATATAGTGCAGAATACCAGTTCACATTCTATCAGATTGGTTGAAACATCTAAAAAATCTCGGCAGCTATATGAAATAGTGGTCCGATCCAAAAAAAAAAAAAAAAAAAAAGAAACTTGATCTGTACATACCAATGTGTAATATCAGCTATTATGCATGTCAGATTGGTTGAGATATCTCTTATATCGATTTAAAATGGCCACAGGGCTTAATTATAGATCTAGTTGCACTTACATAACCTGAATATAATGAAGGTATTGAGTGTAACCAACAGATGTGGGTCTGAAGAAAGGGCAAATTAAACTTCCTCTAGATAATGATTAAGTGAGGAACTATAAACGTTTTTCTAGTTCTGCTATTTAATGAAATGGAAAAGTAAAACTAAACCCTGTTTTTATACAATATATATAAATATTGAATATAAATATTTAATTCTCTATCGATTGACAACAAGGCCCAAGGACCCTATAAACTCTTCTATATAAATGCAAGTAATGAGATGTTACTTTGTCAGTCAAATTCAAATCAGTTTCAATGGGTGACTATAAGAAGAACTGGAGGCGCATCTTTGAACAGTTTATTGAATTTTGGCAGGTGTTGAAAACGTAATTTTCGACGTATCGTTTCTATGGCAGCTATATGATATTGTGGTCCGATCTAAAAATAAAAACAAACTTGATCTGCATATGGTATTTAGGAATCTGCAGACCAAGTTTAAAGTCTCTAGCTCTCATGGTCTCTGAAATCGACACGTTCAAGCAGACGGACAGACGGACAGAAGGACAGACGGACAGACGGACAGACGGACATGGATTATATATCCTTGGGGGGTCTGCCACGCCCCCTTCTGTCTGTTACATACATTCTGCCAATCACATTATACCCATCTTTGCCCATTTTCAATGAGCTCAAGGCATAAAAAGCGTCAACTGGGCGTATGCGTAATATTTAATATTTCAACTAAAATGCAATAGAAATGTGCTTGTAATGCTTCAACTGCCAGCAATGACCACTCTATAAAGACATACACACACACACACACACACACACATACACACACACACACATACAAACATTAAGTGCTATGTTATTGCTGTTGTCAGCAGCAACAGCAGAAGCAGCAGCAGCAACAACAGCAAGTGCATTTTATGTTTCGCACACACACAGACGCATACACATAAAGTTGACTTTATGCCAGCCGGATTGCAGGCGGCGTTCCGGCTCTGAGCCTTTCGCTTGGCCACGCTCAAAAGCCAAAGCCATTCCACACAAAGTAAGTGACTGAGTGACTGACTGACATGTGTCAAGTAACAGCAGCAACAGTTCACAAGGCAGCACTAGCAGCACCCACAGCAGCAGCAGCAGCAACAGCAGCAATAGCAGCAGCAACAGCAGCAACAGCAGCAACATCAGCTCCTACAGCAGCAGTGAGTGCTGCCAGCATGCTTAAAATGCTATGCAATTACCATAAGTACACAGAGAAAACAAGTAGAAGCACTGCAATGGAGTGTGCTCGACTGTAAGATACCCTACGATCTGTTCAAAAACATACCAGAACTTGCAATAGCAATTGCAGAAGAAGAAGAAAGTTTAAAGTGCTTAAAACAGATTCTAAAATAAGTTCGGAGTTTACTATACGATCATCTGCCAAAGCGGTTTAAATCCGTTGGCAGAAGGTATATAATATAATTTTGTTAAAAAAAAACTTCAATTCAAAAAAACTCTGTGTTTTTATTTTTGCCGCAACTTAAAATACCTTGTCTTGCCTCTTTCCAATGGGCACAGGGTATAGCTCGTTTTGCTACTTTGTTGAATAGTGCTCAGCTATAGGATGCCCTGCAGTCAATCCCTAAACATTACATTCTCTACACTTCAAAGAGGCTACTTTGCAGTGATTCAAGTGAGCTTAACTGCTGCCTTGTAGCTGAGTGCATAGAGCTTATACTGTTGCACTCAATGGACCTCTTAATGGTTATTCATACAGGGTATGACAAGTGTGTAGGATGATGACGACAGCCCGGATCACTGTTTAACTTTGATGCTCAAACTCCACTTTTAAATATCAGCGTCACATCAAAACCAAGCGCCTGGCAGTTTGCTATGTTCCCATTCTTTTTCCGCCAATTCTCTCCTGGCGCTTGTGGCACCCTCGGGAAAAATGCATTGCCCTCATTTTCCGTGGCGCAGCCACAACTGTTGCGGTATTTGTAGCACAACTAACATATAGCTAGCAAGGGAAGCAAAGCATTGCTGAGTGCTCTTAATGAATTTGCTCAAACTGTCTGCACTCAACTTTAATTTTTGTTACCTTTCGGCTGACATTGCTCTGTTGTTATTACTTTGCATCAAAAATAAATGTTTTTTAATTTATCATTTAAAGCATTTTAATAGATTATGTAACATTAGTTGTTGTGGAAACCTTTTCAGTCTTTTATTCCACGGCTATTTGTTGTCTGTCCTCTTTGAATGCGAAAGTGGCTCCATGAGGACTGAAAAATATGTGCATAAATAGTGACCAAGTTCCAAGTCAAACATTAAAAGAAAAGCCGTGAAATAAGAGGAAAGAGAAACAGGGAAACCTAAAAAATGAGAAAAAAACCACAAGACCCAAGAAAAATAAACGTAAAATTGATTTTAAAAGCAGTTTCTTGATGGCTCGAGTTCACTTCAAATTAAGTATATCTCACTAAGAGTCGGCAGTGAGCCATGAAAAATTGAAAACTGGAAAATGCTTTTACTACAGCAAAAGAAAGAGAGGGAGAGAGATAGATAGATAGAGAAAGGCGAGCATGTCGCATACGTATATTTAGTGTCTTTTCTTTCTTGAATTTATGCCAAGCCAATTCACGCCACGTCGCGAATCGCATTGCTCCAAGTAGGGAGGATACTTGGACTCACCCTGGCAACCCCTTGACCAGCCTGAACTCCTAGCTGCTGATGAGTTTCATTATGTGCGAACAAATCATCACATGCCAACGGCAGCTTTGGAGAATCTAGAAACAGAGAGACAGGGAGGAGAGGGACTGGGAGTGGGACAACGATGTCGTCTGGCAGACTGCACGGCGTCGCGCTCGTTTAAAAGCCATTTCGTGCATTTGTTAAGGATGCCTTCATTTTGCATGTGTGCGTTTGTGTGTGTGTGAAAGTCAACACTATTTCATTCGAGTAAAATCCATTTGGGCAAGATTATGAGAGCACTGGGAGTATCTATTTAAGGCGACCGACCACACTGCGTATTAGTAATGCGACAGAGCATTCAATAAAATGACAATCGTTGGTAAGGCAATCTAACTTTAAATACTCTTGCATTTTATGTATAAAAAAAACTGTAGATTTTCCTAAACATATTCTTCAACTAAGTCTTTTGTGTTTTCCCCAAAAGTTGTAACTGAATATTTCACAGTTTTTATATTAAAAATTTATTTTAAATTTTAATTATACTATATTGCTTAAGTGAATGTACAAAGTCGATTGCCTCAGTTGACGTTAGATGAGAAAGTAAATAAATAGTCTTTAAATAGTGCTCTAAAAAAACAAAAATAGTTTAGAGCTCTCAAAGTAAGAAAGTGTTTGTAACTCTTTGATAGGATTAATTGGAGGACATAAGTGCCGAAATGCACGTTAGACGAATTCTGGAGTAATTTTTGCTTGAAATATGCAAGTTTTGATCGAAATTGACTGCTTAACAACTTTGCTGATAAACTGCTCGTATGCTTCGGTAAGAGTATGCGGTAAAAAGGGACAAAGCGTTGCTAACATCAACAAATCGATGAGTGCACAGTTTTCCATTAAAAAGCCTGAGCAAAAAAAAGCAAAGCGTTGCCGTTTCCATTGCCAGTGTAAACAACCGAATGGCGACTGTCCGAGTCCTAGTCGTAGTGCTGGTCCTGCTGCTGGCCTAGTCCTAGCCCAATATTGAAACGAAACCAAATGCTAGCCTCTGTGGCAGCAACGACGACAACAACAAATATGATTCTTGGTGGTAGTGTTGTGTGCAACCTAACGACAACATTCAATAAACAATTCACAATTGATTGACAAACGGACTGGCAGTCCTTGTCATTTAGATTCACTGCCTGGCGATTGACCAGCGGCAGACATTGTTGAATTGGTCCTGACGACAAGTCAGCGGAAGGATGTTAGTTCGAGTGGATGAGGAAATTGAAAGGGAATGCTGACAACAAACTCGACAAGAATGCAGCCCGACAAAAACATAGAAAGACACAGGCTCCCACACACATATACACACAAACATATATCGAATAAAAAGGACTCTGAAATGTCAAAAAGGCAAAAGAGAATCGCTTCTCGTACAAACTCAAAACAATGAAAGCAAATTTTCTGAACGGACATCCGCCAGCGATTAGGCAACACCCTCAATAGTGGTGGGTACAGTGGTTACATCTCCCACTTTATGGACTGATCCAGTCGTAAATACATCTATCTGCACTTCTTCACTTCTGCTGTTGTGATTGTTGTCCTTGAAGGCTATTAAGAGTATACAGACTATAACTGCACACAGTCATCTCTTAGGGCCAAATTGCTTGCTCTCTGTGTTTAAGCATAGTTGTTTTCTTAAATGTAATAAACTGGCAATGTAAGTTTAGTTATAGAATACATTTGAATAATGGTTTAGCCTGATACATATGTTAATTTTCCGTTAATATTAAAAAGACAGTTAAAGATAGTTTGAATCCTGTTGATGCTTGAATTTAAAACAGTGAAGAAATTACAATAAAATCATTTACCTTAAGCTTAAAAAATTAAAGAAAAATCAGTTGTGAAACTAAACTACGACTTGAAGCAAAACGAACAAACCAATTACTTTAGTTGGCAAGTATCACATATATGTAGGTTAATCAATAATATTTTAAAAATCAAAGTTAAATAAAATTATTCAATTGTTCCAATTTTTTCCAAGCACATTTACTCGCTGGATCTTTAGTAACCCCTTAATTAAAACGCCTTCACATTAATTGCGCACGTGACGTTAGCCCCTCATTAACTTGGCTTACGTTTTGCAGAGTAAGAGAAGTGGGAAGGGGGAGCATAGTTTGGGCAAAGTTTTGGCGGCCAATAAAAATTGTGTATGGTGGTGATGGAGAGTGGGGAGGGGGGTGGGGGGGTCAGCGTAACATTATGTAAGGCAAATCCTTTTGGCAATTAGATACTTGCAACCAATAGAGTCAACCAAAAGTGGCACAAGAGGCAGTGACAGTGGTAAAGGCAACAAGCAGAGAGACGGAGACGAAGACACCCACAAATATTTCGCAAGTATCACGGATGGTATCATGGTTTCGTATCGTCGTGGTCGACATCGCATTTCGTACTGCAAATATCCCATTACTCGGATGAAACTTTTAATTAAAAAGTTGCCAATGAGAAACGGTAAAGAGGGACAGACCAAAGGCGAGCTAAAACTTCAGTATACTCGTACTGAGAGACTCATACACTTGTACTCATACTCAGACTTGGACTCATACTCGTAGTCTTAATATTTAGAGCGAGCTCAGTCTCAGACTGGCACGCACGTAATTGAGACAAACTTTGAGACAGTAAAACATTTGCGCCATGCCTGAGGACGGAACTCGGGATGCCAATGAGAAAATTACGACATTTAAACCCGGAGGTTAAATGCACGTGAAATATTAAGTTTAGTTGCATGATAGCACACTAAATCTTCAGCTTGTGGGTCATTTGTTTGCCAGTGCCCCACTGCTTCCCTTATTTCCTGTCTCCTTCTATTTTTCTCTCTCTACTCGTCTCGATGAGCACCTAATTATGGCCAGGTGAAGATACCAATGCACTGCTCCTGGTCGAGTCGAGTGCACAACAACTTAAGCGTGATATATTTGCGTGCTTTCTCGTATCTCCAATCAACTAATCAGTACTTTGTCAGCTTACATCCGTCAGCTAGGAATAAGCGAGCTAAGAAGCCAAGTCAAGGTCCGTGTCAGCTAGCGAACTGTCTATGTTTCTAGATCTGCCTTTCTCTATTTTGATAATTATTTAACTTATCTGGAATGAACTGCAATGCAACGCTATAAAATTCATTATTCATCAAGTAATCAGCGACTACACTGATAAAAAAATTTTCTAAAATCAGGATTTTGGTCTCAAAACTATGAATTTTTATCTCAAAAATGCGTCGAGAACATAAAATTCTTGAATTAAGAAAACTTATCTTGGATTTAAGAACATTTTAAATAAGATCAAGCTCTAATTTTAACACCAAATGTTCTTAAAATTACAAATAAAAAAATAAAAAAATTAAAAATGATTTTTTAGGTTGATATTCTTAGTATTAGGACTAGGTCTTCAAATGTTCTAATTTTAAGAACAAAATATTTAAGATGAATGTTTTTTTTTTTATTTAAGAAGTTGGTATTTTTTTTCAGTGCAGAGTTTACTCAAATTTTCCAGGCTAAAAATAATATGTTATTATGTTAAGATTTGTTTTTGCGTAACTTA
Source organism: Drosophila innubila (assembly GCF_004354385.1). Classification (NCBI taxonomy): domain Eukaryota; kingdom Metazoa; phylum Arthropoda; class Insecta; order Diptera; family Drosophilidae; genus Drosophila; species Drosophila innubila. The sequence goes on from NW_022995380.1 coordinate 8,587,600, forward strand.
TATTTTCCTCTATTTGTATACCCTCTTACAATACATATGCTAGCCTAATAGTTAGGCCACAAATTATTCCGCCATATAAAAACTATTTCTTACTACTCTTTGCTGAACAATAATTATGATTATGTATGATAATCACAGCAAAGTTGGGGAATATATTATAGTTAACTTTGAAGCTTCCGCTAAGATATGAGTACTTAAGCAGTCCTAGATTGTTGTTCTTATTTGTCTTTCTCATCTTCTCTCTTCTACAAGCCTGGCCAAGAAATACATATATATTAGCTAACAAGTTTTCTGTCCATTTTGTGAAACTTGCAACGGTTAAAAATGCATTGAAGCGTTTGTAGTGCGAAATTTGCTTACAAATAGCAGTTGAATCGGTTTAGTGCACGTGATGGGCGGCTAATTATGCTGGCAGTGGCAACGGTAAATGTTGCGACTTTGCAAAACAATCAGAAAATGCTTTCGAAATTGTACGCAACACGAAAATGAACAAAATGGCACGGAAAATAGTTACCACGTCGAGTGCAGCGGGACAGATGGGGATGACTCCCCTAGTCCTATAAGGGTGGCATTATGTAAACCTATTTTGGGTGCATCCTGTCTCTCTCTTTCTCTCTGGTCAAGCGGCTCGACCGAGACGAGGCAGGCGGAAATGCTGTGGTTGCCATGTTGCTGCTTTGTTGCGTTATCTAATTACAAAGGAATTGTGCGGCAACATCAGCGTCACACTGTTTTTGGGGTCTACCAACATTGTTTTGACTCGGAAAATATTATTCCTTTTGCAAAAAACCGCTGCCAGCAGCTGCCATGCAGCAAACAGGCTTTCTCGATTCTGTAAATGCCCCGAAAAGTGTGGTTAGAGAAAGTATGGAAAGTGTTTGAAAAGCATTAATTAAGTGAGAGTATTTAATATATTCCTAAGTATATTTTATTTCGTATTATTTTGTTTATTTAATGCCGTCTTTAATAATGTTTTCTATTTTCTCCCGTCAATGTTCATGCAATACATGTTAATCTTATATTAAAACATATAAAAAATATCTTAAATTTAATTTTTTATTTTAATTTTAGTTTATTTTGGTTTCCTAGTCACTAGTCACTAAATTTATATTGTTATGACTCATACAATAAATATATCTTTAATTGATAAATAAACTTACAAGAGCGTACACTAAAGTTGAAGTGATTTCTGTATGTTCCAGTTAAATTTGTTAACTGTTATAGTCCAGGTAATGGTCAGTGCAGTCATTATTAGCTGGTTAATAGACTATTCTTTTCAAACTTTACAAAATTTAAATATAAATTTAATTTAAAACTCAAGCGAGCAGCTGAATCTCATTTGAACCAACTATATCTTTGCATAATCCCACATTTATAAATCCCTGTAGACACAGCATTGAAAAAAAACTTAACGGCATACCGATTTATTTGTATGCGTGTGTATACATTGTGACTGTATGGAGTGAGTGGGGTTGTGAGTGTGTGTGTGTGTGTGTGTGTGTATACTTGTTTGTAGGCTGGAATTGCCCGAATTGTGGTGTGGCAAAGAGTGTGGCCCGCAGTTAGTTACACATAACCAGACACATATGCGCTAAATACACTCGTGTCTAATAAGTTTTAGCCCAATGGCCATCGAAGCGAGCACACACACACACACACACATAACCGTACACACACACACATACATGGTCAGCGGCGGAAAAAACAAATGTTGGGTCGTCCATTGGGGTCACAGCTGCGTATGCGAAATATTTGAGGGCGCTGTGCGAAAAATTGTCAAACTGCCGGACGCGGCCCAAAAAGTCAGTTGGGTTAGAAATCTGCTTAGCTGCTTTCCGGCAGACCAAGCGACAGAGAAGCAGACGGAACGTTTACCCAACGCTTGAATTAAAATTGACAAAATATTTGGTTGTGTCGCACACACACACACACACAACCAGTGCAAAATTGAGGTTGTCCCTTTTAAACGGAGCACTAATTGCGCGTTTGTCAACACTTGAATTAAAAATAATATTTACCACAATTAATAAAAAAACGCGTTTGTGCCAAACAAACAGACCTACAAATTTTTCTTGTTGTTTGAAAATTCAACTCAAAACACAAATGGCAAAAATGCTTTAAAATTGCTAAGCTGTAAGTATGCGACAAGTAGATACCATACAAATAACAGAAATAACTATTGGATGTGGTATATAAATTGACCGATTATTAACTATCATTGCCATCAAATCTAGTACATCTTTCAATGTAAATTTCAGTTAAGCTATTTCTATGCATTTAGTATTTACTTATTACTATATTAATATATTGATTTAATCATTATTAATTAGATATAAAATAGAGCAATCAGTGAACCTTCAAAAACTTTCTAAATATTGACTGATATTTTATATCATACACTTTGAAACTCAATTCTCTTCTTGAAAATTAGTCTGACAGTAATGTCCATATCGTTGCACACAACGTCCAAAAATTATATCCCTTTCAAATGAAGCTTAATGCAACATTTATGAACAGGTCTCTGGTAAATTGGTGAAAAGTTTGACAAAAATTACAAAAGTGGGCAACGCGCTTAGCAGATTTTAGGCCCGGACTAAAAGAGCAAATTATGCAAATTGCGAGACGCGTCAAAATAATATGCATAAATATGTTATATGAGTGACACTTGGGTCGAAATATTTTAAATAGCCAGCGGCGAATGCGAAGACTGACAAAAGTTTGGTTAAGCTTTGCAAATTGAAAATTGATGTAAAAATTAAATAATTTGGCAGTTAACAAAAGTATAATTTCAATGGCTAATTTTGATAGAATAACAAAAGGTTTAAGTAGCATCAAACGGTCACTCAAATTGCATGCATAATATCAGCTTGATGTTGTTCTTGCTTTCATTTACAGTTGTTGTTGTTGTTGTTGTAGCTGATGCGGTTTTTGATGGTCGATTACGATTTAATTGATGCCAATTGGCTTGATACGATGGGGCAAATTGCGCTTTAGGAGATTCCAATTGATGCTGGTTGGTGGTGGTAGGAGACGTTGCTTCTTCTGCTTCTTGGCCTTGGTCAATTTGGAGTGTATGGAGCGCAAGTTTTGATATTGACTTGCGCTGCGTACGACCTTGCTCATCTGGTTGGTCAGCTTGATTGTTTTGGCCGGACTTGACTTGAATTTACTCTTGAGGACCATCTTTCCATGGCTGGTATGGCTTTTGATAGCAGTCTTCCGTTTGTTCTTATTCGATCTAGACACACTCTTGCCCGACTTGGATGCTTTTATCGACTTGAGCGACTTTTTGGACTTCTGCGATTTCACAGACTTCAACGTTTTCGCACTCTTCTGTGAATGAACTATGGCACCGCCCCGTGCCCGAACTGGTAGTTGTTGTTGCTCCTGTGGCTTCTTAACACTGTATTTGGGCGTCGGCGGTGCCTGAGTGGAGAATACGCGTGCAGCCTGTACAATCGAATCGAAGTTGCCAAAAACCTGCATTATGTTGCGATTCACATACTGAAGATACTTTAGCGATGATTGGCACAGGCTGCACTTCTGGTTCTTGTCACAGTTATTACGTATTAAACTCTCCAAATATAAAAAGTTCTTGGCCATATTCTCGCAGTGCGGACACTTGTTCATATTGTTGCGTTCGTAATGATTCTCTTTAAGATTGGCAATGTGCTCCTTTACACCAGTTTGCTTTTGCTCCAATTTCACTGTCGAATTCTGTGGCACAATATACGAATTAGTGGTCTTTTTTTTATCGAAACCGAACATTTTTCGTAGAACTGAAATTTTGTTAACCTTGTCAGGTATCGAATGTGAATGAAATAGATGTAATATTATGTTAGTTACTAATTTTGTTCACAAATAAAATCATTTTCATAGCCTACCTCAGGCATTATAAGTAAGTTCTAATCCGCTGCTTCTTCAGAGTGAGACGTTGATCTGAGCTACACATCTTGAATTTAAATATAATAAACAAAATGCTGACATTCACCTCAATGCCTACTTCAACCTTGTCCAGTTCAATTTTAATGCCGCAATTCATTTCAACATAATGTGACTATATATATTTAAGTTTACTCTCTTCGTGCCTGACTTTGGATCGTTTAATTTCAATTTCCTTGAGCGCAATTAGCGATAATCAGCTGGCAGTAACTGTTCAGATTTCTTTCTTTCTCTCTCTGCTCCCTCATTGTTCTCTGTTGACATTTTCATTTTGATTTCTATTCTTTGTGTCGTTCTCATTTGCCTACTTACTCGTATTCTCATTTGGGTCAACTCATTGCGATGTGCGCTGTAATTTATTTCATTTTAAGATACAATCGCTTCACTTGCCTTGCTTTGCTTCGGCTAACACACATTTTTAACTATTTTGACCTTGCTCGCATATTTTTTCTGCTATTAGACCCGATGCTGAAATGGCTTAATTAAATAGCCATCAGTTGAGTTACTATATAAGCCACACTATACCTCGCTAATATTTTTATATAAGGCTTTTGGGGTTTGTAATAAAATGTAATAATAAATATAACAAAGTAGAAAGAGGGACAGCTTGTTAAAGTGCAAGACTTAAATCTTTTAGCAAACTGTACACTTACACTTATGAAAGAATTAAAGTTAATTACGTTTTGTTCTCCATAAATCTATTAAGATTTCTCCTTCTCAAAAATGAACTCAATGTTTATCGGATTTTATTGTCTCGTTTCAGATTTATAAATAGATTTCAATTGATATTTGCAAAAATATATCTTAAATTCTCAAAATATTTATAAATCATCAGTATTTTCGTATTTTGTTTTAAATTTTCTTTAATTTGCAAAGCAAAAGCATGTTTTAATTTGTCAGCCAACAAAGTTATTAGAAAGTTGAGAGCATTTCAAACAGTTCCAGACAAACTTTTTGAAAATCACATAAAGTTTAGCAACTGAATGTTTGTGATAGCTGCAGTCTAATGTTTTCTGCTATTTGAATATTGAAAACTTAATTATAATATGACATTTATGGCAACAAATTATGTTTAGATGCAGTTTGTTGTCATTTGATTTATCTTCAACTTGAAGAGCTATGAATGCTCCATTTAGATGCACATAAAATAACAAGGAGCACGTTCACAACCACTTGCACCACCCACAACTTCGATTTGAAAATATCTTAGAAAAGTCAAGCACAAGTGCAGAGCGGCAATAAACAGTGGGTATAAACACACACACAAGCACGGACCAGCTCGTAAAGTTGATTGTCCATAAATGTACGGGGCGTATACGTAATGTCAGGAGATGCATTAAACCAATGCAGTGCACAGTGGGGTTGTGTGAAAAGTAAAGGGCGTGGTGCGGCCATAAAGTGCCATCGTAATGAATTTATTAAAAGTCCATTTTATTCACATGCCACAAATAGACGTCAGCTGATTTCATGGGCTTGGTTTGGGCTTGGCTTACTTGCATGTTGCATGTTGGCCAACTGTAGGCAAATAGATTTCAACTACGTTTGCTTTGCATGCGACAAATGTGAGTGTTAATGGATTTGTGCCAAGTTCTAGTCGCTAGCTGATTTATATTTTGAACAAAATTGAGGCCGCTTTGGTCAATGCGTTTGACTTTGGTAAATGCCAGCTGGCCAGGTCAGGTCAGGCTGGGACAGGCAGCTGACACAGTTATGCCAGCTCGTTTTTTAGCCAGCGCTAACATTTGACCCACAAAGGTTACTCTTAGCCTGCTTTTTCAAGTCGGTCCCTTTTGCTGTAATGACTTCCTGTGACTTCGTCAAGGCGACTGCACTCCCAATACAAATACAAATACAAATACCAAATAGTAACACATACACTTACACCAGCAAAAGCACCTGCTTACTTAGTTAGTTTTGCACATAGTTGTTGTTGTTGTCGTTCTGCCTTAGAGTATTTATTTTGTTTGCTTTTCGTGCCTTACGTGTTTATGGCCTGCAAAATGGCGATTGTTGTTGAAAGTGAAAGTTGCTTTGCCTCTGGCTTCAACTCACTTCACGTCTACTACTTTGCTTTCACTTGGCTTTCGAGTGGGCGGCATAAAGTTCAACATGCTTGGCATTTCAATATCAACAGCAACAGCAACAGCAACAGCAACAGAGGCATGCATAATTTCTTTGGCCCGAGCCTATGTAAATTTGCTTGGAAGTGTTCAGCTGTGTAAGTGTGCGTGTGTTTGTTCCAGTTTTAGACGCGTTTGCTTAGTTAAGGCCCAGCCTAAAAGCAGGTCAACTTCATTTTTCGCGCTGACCGACCGAACCACACAAATATCACAGCAACAACTACAACAACAACAACAACAACGACCAGAGTTGCCGCTTGATGTGCAAAAGCCGCAAACACAAATTAGCACAACAACGGCAAACGCAAGCAACTTGGCCATAATTTCTTTTGCAACGATGCCAAGCCCTTGGGCCAAGACCCACAACTCACACACACACTCACACACACACTCACACACACACTCACACATCTACACACACTCACTCTGGCATATTTGCATTTGGTTGGCTGCTTTCAATGCGCGTTTTATTTTTATTTTTTTTGGTTTTTACTGCCTTTGATTTTTTTTATTGTTATTATTTTAGAGTTGACGTCGCTGCCAGCGTCGTCGCGTTGCCTTTTGCGGCATTAAGTTCAAGCTGCAAATGTTTTGCGGTCAGTTTGGATTTGAAGTTGGCAGGCAACGCGACGTGATGCCTCATCGCACCTGAGCGTCAGCCATTTGGGGCAAAACAAATGCCAAGTCATAGCCAAATTCATTTGCTGGCCAACATTTGTGTCGCGTTGTCGTCGCCTTTCAGTTGCGACTCGGTCAGCAAATTGTCCTGTGGTCAAACCCGTGTTCAGTTACTCGCTGACATTTGTGCTTTCAATGCGTTCCTATTTGCACTCCTATTTGCTGACCAACTGAAATCACAAGCCTAACATCAACAACACTTACAGCAGCAGCAATTTGTCCAGCGCAATCATTGATAAGCAATTAATTGCATTTACAAGTGGATGCAACTGCAGAGGGATCACTGTAACAGTCACTGGACGAAATTAAGTTGAAAGACTTGAATTTGAGCAACTGAGTTAAACGGTAAGTTAAAGCATAAAAAAACAATCTTCAACATTTAAATGTGCATAATATTTGAAATAAAATTATATGAAAGAAAAAACCTTTAAAGTATGTATTGCGAATTTCAACACGGACAAGAAATAATTGGTATTTCAATCGCCGTACAAACATTGCCGTGCACCGTACTATATTTTTCAGCTCCTTCTGACAGCTTTTCTGAAAAACTTTGACCAAGTAAAAGATGTATGCAATACCTACAAAACTGGCCAGCGGCCGAAAATCTTCAAACAGCGCTCTTCGAATTTTATGCTAATAAAATTTATTGCTCATAAAACTTTACTTACACATACTTATGCCGAGCATATTTATTGTGGAAGCTGCAGTATTTTTATGCCAATAAAAAAACGCAATCGGTAAACAATTTAAGCTTTAGCGGCTGGAAGTTGCCCCAAAAAATATGCTATAAATTTCGCAAAATTTGAGCACTAAAAGAGGCATATTTGCGAGTTTGCAGTTGAAGTTGTAGTTGCAGTTGATGGCAATTAAATCGATAATAGTATTTGTTAGCTTGCATTAATGCGGCTTGGCTTAAGCTGTCTGTGTGTGGCATGTGGCAAGTGGCAAAAGGCAGCTAACACTTTTTACGCATTGTCGCACGGTCCAGCTGGCAGCGCATTTAAGCTAAAAGCTTTTCAATGCTCTTAACTATTTTTGATGTCGTCACGCACTATAAACCAACTCGAAATTGAGTTTTACCAGCTTTTTTTTCTGTGATTGTATTGAAATGAAATTCTTTTGTGAGTGCACCTGAAAGTTAAAGACACAAAGCGAATTTCCTGTCATTTTAAAGACGTGAAATTAATCAAGATCATTTAAAATTTGTAATCTTCAGTACAATTTAATTATTCAATCATTCAATATGTTATAGTTTTGCACGAGGTTGAAGTTAAGCTGAAGGGTCAGCAATTAACTGAAATCAACACTTGGCCTTATAATTGATTTGAGACTGCATTTAGTTCCACTGTATATACGAGTTCATATGTGGATGTATTTCTATTTATGTGCACATGTTGGGGATAATTAATCTTTAAGCTGCACTGCGCTGAACTCGACGTTCAACTGTTTCAATTAAGTTCAATTTGCAGAGCAGATACAGATACAGCATTGAAAGTGAATGTGAGGGGAAGAGTGAGAGAGAGAGAGAGAAAAAGTGGGAGAAGGAAAGGAGAGAGAATTAAATTCGAACTAATAAGCTTTTGCAATAACTACACTTGTACGTATTATATTGGCTGTGCCTGTATGTGTTTAAGTGTGTGTCTGTGTATATAGTTGCTATGCAACACCAAAAATCAAATCAGAGAAATACAGGGAGAGAGACATAGTGATAGTGAATGAGTGGCCAAATATGGATTAACTTTACTCAGTCAGAACTTGAGAACTTAGGCTGTAAAAAGCTGTCCTTAACTCGGCCTAAAAGTGAACTAAAATTGGCCACTAGTTGAGGCAATTATGGTCATATCATAAGATCTGTTGAGTTGCCAAGTAACTGTGGAAAGAGTCAGGCATTTACGCATAATTTGAACAACAAAATTGCGATGCATGCACCTGTCGACTGCCCCCTCTCGCCTTCCCACCAACCCCTTTCCCTATGCAATCTAGGCTGTCATCACCATCTTTATGAGCCAACAACTGACAAGCTGACAGGCCGAAATGAGTGGAGGGCATAGAGAAATGTGGGTAGCCGAAACAAACAAGAAACCTGAACATGCCCCAAGGCAAGTGGCATGCAATTCGAGCAAGTGCGGGTGCAACAACGACAACAAATACAGCTTGCTGAAAAGGCAGCAGTTGAGCTAACTCGACTGTGAAAAAACCATGTGCTTTTTCCAAAAAATAAAGAATATTGATATATTGCAATAAAATATATACAGGTACTATATCTAAAAAAAATTGTTATTTTGTAAAAGTCGCTTTCTAGATACTGTTGCCGACCTGTCACATAGTAAGAACTTCAGTTTTAGAAATAGCTGGACTCGGTTCTTACACTGTCACGCTTAAATCTGTTATATGACAAACCTGTCGTGTTCAAAATCCTTATATGATACTCTAAATGCTTTAGGTAGTTTGTGCTTAGAGTGCTTAAAATAAAAAATAATTTATTATTAAACAAAATATAAAATAATTCTGACAACTTTTTAAAAAAATTTAAACACCCCTTTTAACTTGCTTAGTACAGGGTTTAACAACATCAACAAGTACGATTACCCACGGAACAAGTGCCAAGCTCAGTTGCATAAATACATAAGCCGATGCACGCATATGTGGACTCTGAATTAAGTCGAGTTGCATTGAGTCAAGTTGAGTTTAGTTTGCAGATAAGGCCCGAGTCGAGTTTGGAAGACACATGGCTCATAGCTTCAATGCAGTTACACTCGGAGAGCAATTTTAATTAAAAGAAGTGAAACTCCCATATTCCATTTGCTATGCGGCAGCTCAAAATGTTGCTGGCTGCTGTTTCGATTTGTGTGTGTGTGGCAAATGCACTGTTGCAATGTGTGCAGTTTATTTCTGGGGCACTCCACTGACTGGACGACGCCTTGGCCAGGATTGTTGTTGCTGCTGCTCTTGACATGCCACAGCGAGAAACTTTTCGGCATTCGGTGGTAACTGAAAATGTTGGCTCAGCTAACATACGAGTATCCTGACACAAGTCAAGGAATTTATGAGCTGTAACGGGCTAAAAGTGTATGTGTGTGTGTGTGTGTGTGTGTGTGTTTTTGAGTGGCTTTTGGCTTAATTGAAATTTAAACGTTCTAAAGCAGCTAGTGTCAGCTTTTAACTCCTTTTCTTTGCTTGCATTTCATGAACTTGACAGTTTGCTATTTCAATTTTCCGTCAGCAATCAACAGAATCGGCTTGGCATATATACGCGTATGAGTGTGTGCTATGGCCATGATTACCCAAGCCGAATACGATACGAGTACCAATAAAAAGCACAATATTTAACCCAATTAAGCCGCCAAAACTTTGTTAACTTTACTCTGAGCCCACAACACGCAAAGGGCCAGCTAACGCATTTGAGTGTGGGTGAGTTTTGGTTTTGCGTTTTAGCTTTTCAAATGGCCACTCCGCCTCATTGGCATGGCAACTGGGTTGGCCAACACAATAACACGGAGCATGCACCAAACGCACACACATACACACACACAGATACTCAGACACATTCTATACATAAATGCATTGGCAGCTGGCAGTTGTGCGATAGATTCCAACAGTGGCTGGCCAGCTTAAAAGGCGACCAAGAGCAGCAAACTATGTATACATAAATACATATTTTTTATTTTCATTTTATAAATGCAATTTGTGAAAATGTGAACCAGTAAATATACATAAAGTAAATGCAAAAAAAAAGTGCGTAAACTGAGAGAAAAAACCCCAAGAACTTGAAGCTTAAAAGCGCAGTAGAGAAAAGCATTCCAGTAAGCTTAAAGGAGGCAGGGAATAAAGGGAAAACCTCTCGACGGACGCGAAAATGTCAACAATTTGTGCATTAACTGCAGTCAAAGGTAAACACTGGACAACCTGGTTCAGTTACTGCTTCAGCAGTCGCTCTCTCGCTCTCTGCCTGAGGCTGGAATGCCTTGAGCGGCATCAAAATAAACTCCTGGAATGTCTTTGCTTTTAGTTAGAATGCATTCAATTTTCATTAGCCTTGTCTTGGAGATTGGACATGTTTCTAGCATAATTAGCCAGATATTCGATGGCCACAGTCAAAGTCAAAGACTGGCTGCAATAATATTAGTTCAGGAGACAAACGAACAACAAACATGCTGCCCAGGCCAAATAGTTGATTTATACACATACCTATGAGTATGTGAGTGTGTGTGTTGTGTGTGTGTGTGTTGGCATTATGTAGTATGCCTCTTGGCCTTTTCCCCTTTAGGTCTTCGCACTCGTTGCAAAAGTGGCTTTTTGAGTGGTTTTTCAATGAAGTGTTAAGTGGAGGGAAAAACTACCTGGCTGCTCAGTCTATGTGTGTGTCTGTGTATCTGTGTGCCTTGCCACTTCAGCTGTCTCTGAACGTGTGTGTGTGTGTGTGTGTGTTTGTGTGCGAGTGTATTTAGTTGTTGCTGTCTATGTATTTGTCTCCCTCTGCAAATAGGTCTGCGGTCTATGTACACCTTTTGCCAGCGTCCACGTTGTGTTGTTGTTGTTGTTGTTGTTGTTGTTGTTGCTATTGTTGCTGCTCTTGTTCTTGTTGTCATTGTTTGATGGTGGTTATAAAGCTGACAGCTGTCAGTTGGCAGTAAATTTGCTAAAATGTTTATTTGCCAAGCGGCTGAGTTTGCGTTTAACAGCATTCAGTGTCCTCTACACACACTCACACACACACTCACACACAGAGCAACCACACACGCCCATAGTCACACACTTGAATAGTTTGGGTGCTTTGCCAACATGTGTAAGCACACACACTAGCACACATAAAGACAGTGTGTATATGTACAATCAGGGATATCAGTGAGAATAGACCTAAGGCGCATTTCAGCTTACCAAATGTTGGCTACGTTTAATCACTTATAAACAGCCGCAGCAGCAGTTGTAACAACAACAGCAACAACAACAACAATAACATCAACATCAGCTACAACAACAACAACTATTATAATAGGGCCAACATTGCGTGCATGACAAATGTTTTGCTACTTAATAATAGAATAATTATGGCAACACCATAAAACAGTTTAACGATTATGACACATATATACACAGCTGAGAGCTAGAGCGATAGTAAGAGAGGTAGTGAGAGTGTGAGAGAGATAAAACATATAATGAACAATACATTTAATTTGCTTTGGCATACGCTGCGTATGCGTGTTGTGCATTTAACTAGCAAACGTAAGCTTTAGTTTATACGATTGTCCACTGCATAACACAACACATGCTGGCAATTGTATTGTAGTCTAGTGTAGAGTAGTTTTAGCATTGACACTAGCAGCATATCATTAGTAGAAACATTGAATGCATTTAAGGTAAAACTTGACTGAGGTTTAAATTCTAATTGAATGAATGTTACTTATTTAGGAAATGTATTCAACATATATTTCAATTAAAATACATAAACATAATTGTGTGCTCCATCTACATAAAATAAGGGAAAGTTAGGATCAAAACAACAACAGCAATAAAATCGATTTTCCAGTTCAATAATATTAAGAGTACATAGAGTCGAATAAATAACAAAATTGAATTAACTTTTTATAGGGGTTGGAAGTTTAGGAAGAATAATTACTGAATGTGAGTGAACTTTTTACGACAAAACATTGCTGTCAAATTACGTAAGATTTCTGATAAAAATAAAATATGAATGGCTTTTTTTTTAGATTACTTTTATTTATTGTATTTCTTACAATAAATTTAATATATGTCTTGTAGTAAATATTTTTCCAAATTACAACGATTTAAGCAAGATAAAGTTAATGTATTTGACGTTTGCTTCTATTCCAAATCATTACATATGTATGTATCTTTATTAAAAATACATAATTTTGAAAAGTTAGTTTAAATAAAGTAATACTTCTAAGACTAGGAAGACGCTTTGTTAAAAATGTTCTGCTTGACTGTACATTTGATCAAGTTGTCCTTACTCAGTTTCGCAACTGGCAGTCAGTTTTAAGTAAATGAAGATTGCTTTAAATCGCATTTGTGTCTCAATTCATTGCCAACTCGTTGTCGGCTAATGAACCTCAAAACTCTTTGCATTACCAAGCCACGATTCTTTTCACAGTCCGTTGTTGAGCTGCTTTCGCTAGTTGCCAGTAAAACTTTATTGCATTTTACTGCGGCTCGAGTTCTTTTTTTCTTTATTTTTTTTTTATTAATTTATTAAAAGCCAATGCCTGTCGACGACAACGATGACTATTCGCGATTCGAGTGGTTCGAGCGATTCAAGCGACTCAAACGATGCGAACGCATCGTAAACCTTGCCAAAATCATCATCAGGCGGCGTTTGCTGCAACCCACTCAAATGAAATGTAAATCTCGCTGCGGGCCGCACATAAAGCAGCCGTAAGGCAACAAACGGTGGCAAGCAGTCGTTGTGGCAGCAGCGAAATAAGCCGCACTCGCAATGGCCTGCGATTTACGTGCTCTCAAATTTAATGCGGTGCGTTGGCAGCACTGCCAATACACCAAATACACCAAATACAACCAACATGGTCAACATTGCCGCCATCATCGCAAGCTATCTGCGTACTCGTATTTATTTAATTCCATTTTGGTTTTCAATCAACCGATAGAATTTGCGCAGCTCTTTCATTTATCGCTTTATAAAAGGCAAAAGCAGCTGTTGTCATTATCATTCTCATCGTCATTATTATCCAACAGGCTTGCTTTAAACATTTTTCATGCTACTTTCCGCATTCTCATAATTTATGCATGATGATTGCCAGAAATAAACCAAATTTTGTGCAAGAAAAATATTATACTCTCTCACTCTCTCTCTCTCTCTCGCTCTTTTTCTGTCTTGCTGGCTTGTCATTATTTTTGGAAAACTATTTGCCACGCGATTTAACAGTGAAATTTACTTTGATATCGCACAAAATTCGAGTAAGCAGCGCTTATGTGTGAAAAAGGGAAATTTAAATCAAATGTGAACACATTGAATTTTTCATAGCATTTTATAGTATACATCGCAGCGTTGACAAGAGGGTGAGTCACTTGAGGGTTGGGGCAGGTCGATTGGTTGGTTGCTCTTGCCACGTTGTCGTTGTCTATTTGGCAGTTGCCAAAGCGTCGCGTCGTCTAATTCCCCAGTCAGCTATGGCATTCAGTCAGTCAGCCAAGCTCCAGAGTGCGCACATGTGCAAGCATGTATGTGTGTGTGTGTGTGTTGGTTTTTGCTTTGATAAAAACCGAAATTAATTATTGAAAAGGCCGCTGCTGAGAGTCTGCCTGCCTGTTGGCATAACATCGCGTCGATTCGCGCTCATTTCATGTCGCAGCCTGTTGAAATTTTAAAAGGCGTTCAAGCGAAAACAGTTGGCGCATTAGTGCAAGCACACACACACACATACACACATGCATACAAATGTATACTCTGCACACACACACACATACAGCTTCCGTTTACGCTTGAAATCTCAAAATGTATTTACTTTGTGTGAGCAAAATTGTCACCATTAACCGCAAGTGGCAACTAGTTTGGTGATTAAAAGGGGTAAAAGAGAGAGAAAGCGAGAAAGACAGAAAGACAGAGAGGCAAGCAGCAAGCCCGCATTCTACTACATACAAGCTTAAGCGAGCAAACAAATTAGGATTTAATTATACATAGCCAAAAATCCTTGAAAGAAAAGTAAAAACTAAATTCGTCACTTGTGCGTTTCATTAACTTTTGTGAAAATGCAACAAACCAAGCGAAAATGAGTGCAACAACAAATACAAGTGGCAGCAGCAGCAGCAACAACTCCAAATTCAACGACAATAAGTATCTCAAGTATTATGCAACAACGTCCAAAAGCGACACCTGCAAAACCACCGCGTTTAAAGGCGAATACAGGCGAAGTTGCCACCAAAAAGCAGTTGCAATTTGTAAGTCCATTGCCACGACGCTCACGTGTGCCATCAGCAGCGACAATGACAATGAAAAAGACAATGCTGTTGAAAACAACAACGACAACAGCAACAACAACAGCAAAAACAAAAACAGCACGGACAACAGCAAAAACGAAGATGCCAAAGGAAACTCCAACAGACAGCAGCAGCATTCGAAATGTGGATGCCACTGCTAACGTGGCAACTGCAGCTGCAACTGCAACTAGGACAGCAATAAAAACTCGTCTCGCCGAGGGTTGCAGCAGTTTAATGTATGCGTGTCAGCATGGCGACATTGTCCAAGTGCTCGCCCAGATACGAGCCAAGGTAAGTTTGAAAGGGAAGTGGATAAAGGGGCAACAATACATAGTAAACTGCCAAGTTGACTTCTTTGGCGCCCCCAAAATATAAGGAAAGCCAAGTTAAAGCCAACATCATCAGGCAGTTATCTTAACAAAAGCCTAAAATCAGGCGAAGGTGTAACAAGATTTTAATCTTTTTTGTTGTCACGATGAGCAGGCGCAAAAACTTAAAGCCAGAAGGATGCTAATACCCTTTCGGTTCGCTTCAGCTCAGTTCGGCAGCTGAAGGTGTTTGGCAGGATGACAAGCAAGTCTTTAAATTTCCGTTGCAGTCATTTGGCCGCATTGTTCTCTTCAGCTCTGGGCCTAATTGCTTCATAAACATTTCTACAACAAGCCAAAAACATAACAAAAGGCCTCCACCAAAAGTCTTCTTCCATTTTGGGTGTGCTGTCGGGTGTACGGCTGGTCGAATTAAAATGCTGTAAATGGCAGGACATTTGAAATTGACAAAATAATCCTTAGGCTTAGTTATGGCTCTGCAATTTGGTAGACGGGGCGAGTTTGCCTGTTTTTGGCCAAATGTTGAATGGTCTAAACGCTGTTTGGCTCATTTCTCGTCTCGTTTCGTCTCGTTTCGTTTCGTTGTGTCCTCGTTCGTCATGCGCCTAAATATGCCAATTTCCCATTTAATTGAAATTTGAAAAGTTTTTAATTGAACGCAGATAAATTTCCAAGGCTCACTAATGGCATCAAACTGAAGTCGCTCATTCTACCAGCTCTCCTTCCACTCCCTTTTCAAATTGTCATGTTGCTAGTTTTGCAATTATTATTGTGGGAAGGGTCTGACAAAATGCTTTCATTTCCGGACCGTTCAAGACTTGTGCCTTTGGCTCCATAATTGATATTGACGCCAAATTTGATGTGAAATTGCCTGGCATTGAGCAGTGCCCATTTGAGATACTTTTGTACTTTTGCGCGAATAGCAAATGCCAACGACATCGACATCGACAACACCAATTTCACGATTGGCCTTCAGCCTGACGTCAGTTCACTCAGTTATGTAATTGTTAAATGGTATTTTTGGGCTGACTAACCTTGACGACGCCTCCTCGCCCTCTTATCATCCTCCTCACTGGTTTATATTTGCCTGTGAAATATGCCAAATGTTGGCAATTATTACTTACTTTCCTGACGCACCACAATGACCTGTAATCAACAGCAACAATGAGCGCACATTTTGTTTGATTCATAATTACAATCAAAGCAATGAGCATGTCAAAATTAAATATGAGTATTCAGTCAGAAGTAACGTTTCATCCTTTACCATTGCTTAATTAAATTTCACATTCCGCCTGAAAGTATGCAATGAAATTTCATAATGTTATTCGACACTTGAGATATATCTTGAATGTATTTTGAAGGTAAATTTGAACCATTGCTTCAATTTAATTACATTTATTAGTATATATATATTAAGTATTATTAACTATTTATTAAATTTAACATTTTCTATACAATTTTATGCCCGTATGTGTGCTGTGAAATGTCTTAATCAAAGACTTTGATTCGACAGTTAAGGCACTTTTCATCCTTTATTTGACAGCTACTGAACACGAGACTCTTCACAAGTTTAAATTACTGTTCCAGATGTAATTTAATTTAAGTTTGTGTATATAAATTAAAGCGATATGATTATATTTAATAAGTAGTATGTGCAGTCAACTGTTAGCTTATAAATATATAATCTCACATGTGAAAGTAACTACTCTCTTTTTTGCAATGTACACTAAAGCTGACTCCGCTCCTTAGATTGTTTCTGATAAGAAGCATTCTTTTGTTCTTTACCAGTACATAAAGCTTACTTGTTTGTTCATTCAGACTCGAATTTACACTTATTTCTTTGCACTCTCAGTCCTTTTTTGAGCTGGCCCATCTAATAATGTCGCCCATTGGTAACAGCTCTCAGCAATTCTTTTTAAATTTGTAATTTTGTTGTTGTTCATGTTGTTACATTGAGCGCTAATCTTGTGCCTTTTAGGCATGTTTTAATTTGCCTTGACTCGATAAGGCAGCGTAACCTATTAAAACTTTTGGGGGTCTGTAGTCGAACCGTTCTGCCAGCTGCGTTTGTTGCTGTAATTTGGCCAAAAAGGACTGCCCTATTGTAATTTTGTTTGTAGAATATTTTAAACAATTCCTGTTTGTCGCGTTGTTTTCGTTCGTTGCTTGCTTTACATTTTATGTATGTTTTTTTTTTTAATTAGGATTATGCCTAATACCCCAATAGACTGACTGACAAAGTGACCCACTGACTGACAGACAGCAAGACGTTTATAAGTTGGCAGTTTAGTTGTCTTTATGGCTTTCTTTTCGGTTTTTCATATGTAGGTTGGGACTCGAAATATTGCTGTTCAACATGTCGTATGGGTAATAAAAACTAGTATCTAGTTGGGGAGTGAGGCAAATTGAAACTCCTTTGTGCTCATACAATCCTTGTTGCCGCGTTGCCGTCTTTGGAGCTACTTAAGAGAGCACTCAGCAACATTCATCGGCATTGTTTACTTGCCTTCTATTGTTTTGCTTAAACTTTTCATTGATGTTGGTTTTTCCAACCCACTGTACCGCTACCGGCTGTTGTCCTCGTAGTCGTTTTTATTGTCTTACTGTGGCTGTTGTTGTTCTTGATGTTGTTGCTGTTGCTGCTGCTTTTACCAATTAAGTCTTAATTTCTTAGAAAATAAAACTTTTTGTCTTCGAGCATTGTCTGGCACGCTGCAAGCATTTCCTCATGCCAACAACCTCAATGTGCCTCAATCTCAGGTACCTAGCACCAAGCACCAGGCACCTTAGCGTCCAGGTCTAATTTTATTGTTACCCTCGTACCACAATTTCGTTTAAAATTCGAAACTGAAACTTTTCACCACAGTTTCTGTAAAAAGGGGGTAAGTAAAGTAGCGAGAGGGGATCTTAGTGTTGTCCATCTTTACGAGTAGGTGCGTCCTACAGCACATACAAAGCGAGCAGCCTCCCGCAGTTACCTGCAGGTGTAAATTATTTATTTTCACTCAAGATTTGATCCCCCTGCTCTACTATTGACCAAGCATCTAACCATCGGCAGTCGACCAAGCTAACAATCTCCCAGCACCAGGCAAAACTTTTGTTGGAAAGTCAGCTGCAGAAGTTGATTTTTGCTGCTGCTAAAGCATCAAGCAGCAGTCTTTTGTTTGCTGCAAATAATATTAACAGTGGTACGGCGAATGCTCAGAATACTCGTAAACATGTTTAGCAAAGACGAAGCTCAGCT
Organism: Drosophila innubila; assembly: GCF_004354385.1. Classification (NCBI taxonomy): domain Eukaryota; kingdom Metazoa; phylum Arthropoda; class Insecta; order Diptera; family Drosophilidae; genus Drosophila; species Drosophila innubila. Next base: position 8,605,866 of record NW_022995380.1, read on the forward strand.
ACATTCATATCCTGTTAGCTAATCTCAAGTTTTTAGAACGTGAAGAAGAGTTACTCTTTAAGAATAAAAATAAAATCAGTTAAGTGAATGTTAGCGTTGCAAAATAGACTGTTAGTTTCGGCTGTTACTGTTATTGTATAAAATTTATTATTGCTGTTATTCTTGCTGTTAGTTAACCTATCACTGTTAAGGGACATTCTTAAATTTAGCAGTGCACCGTTACTGTTATTGCTGCTGTTACAAGATCTGTTTATTTCTTGATTCTGCTATTACTAACAGTGTCAATATTTATATATAATTTTTCTTTTATGTCTGCTGTTGATATAAAAAACTCTAAAATAATCTGCTACTGTCAATTAGATGAAAAGGAAAGAAAAACAACAAATCTATGTAAGTCTGTCATTACAGGGTATGCATGTACTAGCTTCCGCTGAAGTCTGTGCTAAAACTGATGAGTCTTTGGCTGTGTGGCATGTTGAAAGTTGCCATTCGAAATAAATTTTTGATGTGAACGCACTTGTTTCACAGAGAGAGTGCAAAAGTTTGTGAAAAATTTAATATTTAATACACGACATAAAGTTACAGATGCAAACGCTGTACTATCAGCTAATAACCAGACTTTTAAAGAACTGATTTGAATTGTTTAAGTCTTCCTAAACATATTTCAAGTGTCCGCTTGAAGCGAATAATGCAATTTGGCATTATGCTGAGAGTTTCCATTAGCGTTGATTGGTTGACCTTCGACCTGCTATCGGAAAATTGCTATACCATTTTTTAATTACGCTTCTCTCAATGCACTTTTATTTGGCCATTTGTTTTTAGTCTTCTCTGTTTTTGTTGCCGTCAATGCGCAAATTATTATTAATTTGGACTCGGTTCAGTCTGTCTACACCTTGCGCGGGGGCGGGAGGATCAGGGTGGAGGGGGCGAGGCCTCGCCTTCTGTTAGCTTGGCCTTCGTTTGGTAATTTTAATTGCAATTTTTGCTTTTTGCTGGCTACCCCCGTACCGCTTTCGATTCAACCTATATAAGGCACTCCTTTTGGCCACGTTTGTAACATTTTGTTGAAATTTCATTAAAAATGACGTCGAAAAGTTTGCATTCACCCAGTTTCCGTTTTAGTTTGCGCTGAGACGAATTCACGTTGACTGCATTCGCTTTCGGCGCTCATTTATTCAATTCCAATTCTGTTCCCATTCTCAGTCACCATTTTCATGTCCATTCCCATTTTCCATTTTATTCAATGCTCGATTTGTTCGTTTGATTTTCTCCCGTCTCGGTCATTCAAATGAAGTATTTTACAATATCTATTTAACTTTAGTTGCAGTCACTTTAATTCTTGATTAATCGCCAGTTGTTCGTCTCGTCGACGCTTCGACTGTTGGTTTGTTTCGACAGTCGACTTTTTCGTTTGTTGTTTTCGAAAGGTAGAAACCAAATTGGCGCGGTATTGACGAAAACGTTTGTCTGAAAGGCTGCCAAAGCAATTTACGCTAAAATAAGGATAAATCGCGCCCATTTTCGTCTGTTTCCCTTTTACTTACCTCACTTTCGGTTCTATTTTATGTTCATTTGAATTGCCAGTCATCGGCGAATTTCTTGTAATTACTGGCAGACCAAATGGCCCAGCCGAAAGGCTTCCCGAATGTGAGATGACTTCATAAACTTGACCTGGTTGTGACTGTGAGTGGCATTAATTGAAAATTGATTAGGCCTGTTGCTGTTGGCTTTGGCTTTGACATTCAAATTCGACCATTTGAACATCATTACGCTCACCTCAATGCTAAATTTATAGCCGCATTTTGACAGTTCTGCATGTTCAACTGTAATTAATTACGTCTAACTTAATGAAGGCCAGCAATAGTCGATATAAAAGTCAGCGTCAATGAGTTTAATGAATGACCCCGGAGTGTGAGCCTTTTGAGTCATGAGAAAAATGTGTTCAAACCAATAACAAAGTTGGCTCAAATGAGCATCAGCTAATTGAGCAAAAAACCGCACAAAACTTTCCATCAGGCTAACCAGACCAGACCAGAGATATCATATGTATGGTAAATGCAACTTCCATGTGTCCATATGTGGTTGGTCTACTCGTATTTAGCCTGTCCGGCTGGCCAATTAATTAGAAACCAACAGACAATTAGATGATGATGGGCAGCTGTGTGGTTTAATCAAAGGATAACTGTCTCTATGGCTGGCAAACTTTGAAATGACAAATTAATTACTGAAATCATAGAAATTTGTCTTGCCACGACAGTCGGTAGTTGTGCCGTGCCCCATTTTGTTGTCAACTGTTGTTTGGCTTTCGAAATGACTTCCGTTGCGGTCAGCCAGCTCCACTTCCAGTTCCACTTCCAGTTCCAGTTGCAGTTGCAGTTACGATTCTCGAAGTTGCAGCCGAAGTTAAACTTGTAACTGTCCTGGACTGTCTCCCAGATACATATAAAGGATATCCGTGTATGAATTTGCTTGCTACGCAGTTCGGTTGCAGTTGCAACATATTTGATCAAGGAAACACTGGGGAGGATAATCACATGTGAGCGTAGCAAAACTTTTGCCAACAGTCCAACAATATTTGCTCAAAGTGCATAATGACATGAAAAGTTGACACAAATGAGCAGTGCTTGTTACTAATTTTAATGCGCATCGGCGCTCTGTTTGAGCCTGGCTAAGAGCTGCTTCTCTGCATCTTTCCTTTTGTCAGTTTGTTGGCCGGCAAAGTTTTTGTTGCGGAAATTACTTTGGGTCCAGCATAATTTTTAATTGAGCTCAGCTAGAGCAAAGTTTGGTAAATATTTTGTAAACTTAATTTGATTTAGAGAAAACTTGAGCCTTGACTTACAACTTGGCCAATGAATTATGCAGACGACACTTCACTGGCTAAATCCAGATTAGCCAATTCACCAGTTTTACCTTTTGCGTCAGCTTGTCTTCTTAAAGTATTCATAAGTTACATTTTGTACACTTTATATAATGGCCAAAGGGTATAGAAAGGGGAAAAGTTATTAGCATATGACGTTTTTGCAATGTCAGAGTTGAAATTTTAATTAAAATTTTACTGTAAATAAATGAAACTTTACTTAATTTTTTCGCACGTCAATTACATTACTTTTTGCAATATATTTAAAGAAATGTTAATGAATGTGACAGAAAAGGATATTTAATACAAAGATGAAATTTGAATTTAAATACTTCTTATAATTGACTTTGCTTAAAAACATAAATGTTAAATAAAGACAAACTAAAGCCATTTTGCACTACAAAACAAGACGAAAGTACAGTAAAGTACTTTTACTTAAGATTCCAATATTTGTGCTTTTTTAATAATATTTACATAGCATTCAGTGATAAATGAGTTCTCCATCATTGTGTATATTGGACTATCAGATGCTGGTTATGGTAATTTGTGAGCCATTTAAACATCGAAGAGGCAGAAAATTGCTGCTCATATTTAGTAAACCGTTTACCACCTGAGATTGAACGAACCGGCAGAATGCCGACAAAGTTTGTAGATCAAAATGAAAGTTTGCCGTTGTTGTTAATCCGTTTGCATGGCATAAAAACTATGCAAAAGTTGAACACAGTACACGGTACACGGCACAGAGTAGAATGTAGAATAGAATGTAGAGAGAAGAGAGTTGGGTGCGGAGCGCACACACACACACACACCACAGTATGGCATAATAATAATAATCCGTGCGGCAAGCCTTAAGTCTACGGGTCGGAGAGATGCACGTGGCAAAGTAGCTGTAAATAATTGCCAAAACTACTTAAGAATGCTGCGCAGCGAATCGCTTCCTGCTGTGAATAGGGGGATAGAGGGGAGAGAGGAGAGGAGCAGTAGACAGAGGAAATGGGTTGAGAAATCTAGCACTAAGACTATGACAGCCACAACAAAGGCAACGGCAACGGCAACGGCAACTGCAACAACAACGGCAACTGCAATGCATGCAACAGCTATTGTTAGTTTTGGGCCTTGTTGCTGTTGTTGTTGTTGCAGCTAGCAACGTGTCACTAATTAGAAGTATAAAAGGTGCTGCAACAACAGTTAAAGAGCTGTCTCCATATCCCCTCTGCGATCCTGCCTCTTTATTATTCTCTTTATCCCATCTTTACTTTCCAGTCTCCGGCTGGCTGTGCACATTGTCTGCTAAGCATGTAAATTGTAGTCGCTGCTTGAGACGAGACCATGACCACGCCCACATCTACGCCCATGTCCATGACAAGGCTTAAAGCGTTGCCTGTACTGACAAGTGCTTGTATCTTCGTATCTTTGTATCTGGCATGTACGAAATACCTGCGCATTTAGTCGCTTGCATTAATTAAAAGCTTGACTGTGTTGGTTCTGTGTGGATGCGATTAACATATGAATTACGTATTGTGCGCATAAATTAGGCCATTGAGTGGAACTCGCTTGCTGGTCACTTGACATCTTAAGCCGTCCACAGGGCAATGGCGACCTTAAGTCGCCCGCAAAAGAGTTTCCGGTATTCAATGTCTAGAATCTGACTCTTTCTATGGTTGGGATTTGCCTGTGGTTTTGGTTTTTTGGTATTTCCCACAGGAAAATGCGATGTGGTCTTCCTGAGCCGAGGATGTCCCTGTTCTGGCCCTGTCTCAGTCCTGTCCAGTCCAGTCCTGTCCTGGCCTTTTAATGTGCCATTCTGCTGTCGCGTCACACATAATTATGGCGGATGTGATGCCCAACGAAGCGTTAAGTTGAATTCTCGGTTCATGTTCTCTCTTTTGTCGGCTGTCTCAGGGTTCCCCCCGCCCCCCTTTTTTTTTGCCCGCATGCCATTTGGCATTTGTGCCCTTCCATGGCTTTCAGACCATGCATGTATTTTATTTTTTATGCATTATCATGTAACTGCCTGTCTCTCTATCTCTCCCTTTCTCTCTCTCTCTTTCTCTTCTCAGTCAAATGGTTGTTTTTGCTGCCGCTGTGTCTTCTTTCATTATTATTTATGCTTTATTTATATGTGTACGCACTTCCTGCTTGTAAACAATAAAATCTATGGGTACACCATGTCGTATGCGTCATATCCATATAGATATTCAAAAGGCCAATGTCTTTTGTGAGCATTCGGCTGCTGCGACTTCTGGACGTCTCCATTTCATTGTTATGCTAATGCATTACGATATATGAATAATAAGCCCTGGCCAACACACACAGAAGTTATTTGAGATTCGAGTTGGGGACACATTCACAAACAGTCGCCCCGGAAGTGCAAGCGCTTGAGTTATGCAAATACCATGCGTCAAAGCCACAACCGAAACGTGGCTCACAGCAAGTTTTAAGTTTAGTTCTTGTCGTTGTTAGCCTGGCCGGAAAGACTTAAAATCATTCGAGCTGCCGTCTTGAGCTTTAGCTTAAACCAACTTAGTAGACTGAATGGCAAATATAGAACTCAGATATACGAGTAAGTGTACATATGTTTTCAGTTTATAACCACGTTGGCCTAACTGTTTCTTTGTTGTTACTGATTGTTGTGGGCCATAAATCGTACCGCGTATTTCAAATGCCGACGCTAGCGAATTGTCGCTTAATCAGGTGAATTGCGATACGAGTATTCTGACCCAGTTTACTTGTTTACTGATTCACGTAAATGGCGACAGCAAAACCGATGCATATCCTGCTGAATCACGCTTTAATATGTATTAATGGGTTATGTTTAGATACATTTAATTAATAGGCTATTTCGACTCCCACTCACATTTGCCACATTTGCTCACATTTGAATGTGTCAGATTTTTGGCTTTCCGCGACCAAATGTGAAAATGTTAAAACATTTTCCATTCACCCGATATGAATCAGCGGTTAGATTTCAGTGCAAAAATTCTAAATAGCTGGAAATAAGAACATTTTCAATTTTATTTTGCAACTATAATTCGTGCAAACTTTGTGCTAAGTTATTTATTGAACAAAACAGCTGGTTAAAGTGATAGTTGCTTTATTTCACGAGTTTATCGATAAACATCGCGTGTTTGATAAAAAAATTATTGAAATTCGCCGGGGCAAATGGCAAAAAATTATAACATTCATTTTGAATGAGCCAAAATGATCATTCGTACTTTGTACTGAAATGAAGTCCACATTCGGGCCAAATGATGAAAATGGCGTCGGAAATTGGCTTAAGGATCTACAATTATTCGACATAATATCCTTTGACTTCTTTAGTTTGGAATGTATTAAATTCATAATAAGGACTGGCTATATCCCAAAGCTATATATAATCCTGATATTTTAATTGGGTTGCTATAAAATTTTTATAGGACGTAGGAAAAATAGAGCTACAAACGTTTATTTGGAATACATCTAGCAAACGTATTATCTTTGATAAGACCAAAGCGGCAAAAGTAAGAAAAAACTAGATAAGTGTCCAAGTCCTCAGATTATTTGCTAGCATTGCAGTCTAGAGTTCATACGTAAAGACAAATACTCATCTATAAAAAATAAAAGAATAATTTTAGTAGACCTTCTTATTATAACCATGATTTATAAGAAAATAAAAAGATTTGATGAATTAAACATAGCAATGCCTCACAAATGTTGTTGACTAAAGGAGTTTTGAAAAAAATTTGGTAGGACCTTTTTAACCTGGCGTCGTTGTTGTTGCCATTGTTGGCTTTGTGGCTTTGCTTTTATGTGGCACGAGCGTGTTTTATTTGTTTTCAAAACTATTAAAATGGCATAAACAGCAACAGCAACAGCTAAAAGACTGGGAGTTGGCATTGGTCTGGACTCGACTCGACTCTACGCTCAATGGCAATGCCGAAGTTTTATCTTAGCTCGGTTTATGCACACAGCACAGCAGTGGGAAGTGGTGGGGGGGATTTCTTGATTGAGAATGGAGTGATGGAGGGGGGGGGGGGTTCTGTGTTAAGCAGCTGGTGCTGCTATTGGAGCGCATTGTTGTTGGACGTATTTGATTATCGCATTTTATTTTGTGTTGGGCCAAAGTAGAAGTTGCATGCAAATTCGCAAGACACCGACACCAGTTATAGCCGGGCGGGACAGGGGCGTGGCAGGGGCTGGAAATGAACGGGACGTGACGGATGTGGAGACTGGAGAGGCAACAATCACACCAACCATCAACGTAAGAATAACAAAAGCATCCCCTTCCTGCCTCCTCACCACCCTCTTTTCATACCTTCTCCTACCCAACGAGCTTTGACCCCTAGCTTGTTGACTGAGAGACGCTATCAAAGTTTTGAGGTATCATTTGAGTTTACTTGAATTATTCATAATCCGAATGACAGCAGAGGCTCGCTATAAGAAACCGAGAATGACTCGGATATAGCCAGGACAACACAGTAAAAAGGACACCTAAAGATAAAACCAACAGGCGCCCAAGAAAACTCATTGTAAATACTTTTACTTTTTTGTTTGCTTGAGTAATACGAAATGCAAATTTTTGGCCGTTTTTTAAGCAAATAAACCCAATAATTCCAAGAAAACAATTTTGATTTAATAAACAGAAATATTATCGAAACAATAAATGCCCTAAAAAAGCAGTGACAATTGAGGGAGCTTCAACTGTGATGAGACAATTAACAATTCATTGTCCTTATTAATGAAAAAGAGAAACTGTATAAGAATTTGTATTGGCTTCAGCTGCAATCTCTCACTCATCACAACTCTCACTTTCTCAGTCACAGGAAAACTTCATGCAAATTTCAAGTCGACATCCAATTAGAAATATTGTGCTAAAAATTTCAAAATGTTTCTAACTAAGCCAAAAGCTTCAGTTTAATCGTTTTAGCTAAGCCAAATTTGTAGTCAATATTAATACGTTTCATACTGCAGTTATTTCTGGCCTGCCAAATATTGGAAACACGCAAATTTTCTGCTAGTTTTATTTAACTTATGCTGGCTTTTCTCTTCTTTTTCTTTAGAGGCAAAAGTTTTGTCTTAGTTTTTTTGGGCTGCTATCGAACTATTAGTTGACTCGGTTTAATGTGCAATAAATTGAACTACAACGACTTTGGCATTTACTGCCGTCAAAAATATACACAGTTCAGCGCCTTTCCTATCTCTTCGCATTCCCCCCGCCACGCCAACTTCCCGCCAACTCCACTTTTTGGCCAGCTGACAGTCACGCGATGGCTTTGCGCCTGATAAAAACAGAGAGAGCGACGTGCTTAAAATGTTTTTCTAAAAATTGAATGTTGGTTAGAAAAGCAACACATTCAATCATTCTGCCCAACTGCCAAGATGGCTGTAACAGACAGAAACTACTTTAGCTATAGAGAAATTGTTGTAACTAAGATGGCAGGAGCGAAGTGAAAATAAAGCCGACGAGTTAATATACTTTCTGTTGCATCGCATGTTCACTTAAAGTAGCTTCATAAGACTTTTCAATCTAGTCATTTATAGCTCATTTAAGTCCTATACCCTATCCTCTGATGATATACGATATTACCTCCAATTCAACTCTATACATTGAGGCATTCTATGGTGTAGATAACCTTATGATACGGTTGAATTACGAGTACACTCTTTTATCCTTCGGCTGTGCGAGTGGAGTGAAAGTGGAACGCGATTCGTCGGAGTTATTTAAGCAAGGTCTTAGCCTGATATTCCACTGTTTACGTGTAAAATGGCGCTGATTCCGACAATTTGGCAATATCTGGAGTATAACATTTTTGGGTTTGCGTGCCACACTCAGCGTCAGCGTCAGCGTCATCCGTCGCCGCAATGCGAACTTTGAGGCAACGTCGAGTTAAGTCTTAGCATAGTTCTTCAATGGTGGCGACAGTATTTTTTCAGCACTTGACATGTTTTGACACGCGGAAAAGGCGACGCTTGAAACGGTCTCGTTAAGATGTTTGCCAACCCGTTGGAGTTCGATGTTGTGCTTCGCGCCAAAATGGCAAATGTGAATTTGGTAGGAGTATAAGTTGTTTTTTTTTTTGAGTCGAATTGGCCAAATTGCGATAACACACCTCGAGTGGTGCAAGTGCAATTCACCACGTTGCCACCAAACGTTGCCAATCGCAACCAGAAGCGGCACTTGCACTTTCCAAAGCGACGCCAACTTTCCGCTTTGTTTATGTTTGTATTCGTTGTTGTTGTTGTCGTTGTCGCTGTTGTTATTACTGTTGGTTGTGGCCATTGTTGCTTTAGTTACTAACAAGCAACGGCCACAGGCGGGCCGCAAATGAAAAGTAATTTTCAATTATTTATACATATCACAAATTTCACGTGATTAACGCGAAAATATGTTCAATTATTAATTGTTAAGCTGCTGTTTAACATGTTGCACTCGAAAGTCGTCGTTGCATTAACATCAGCTCCGTTGCCATCATTTTGTGAAATATAAATTATTTAATTACACACGCTACACTGCATCCACACAACAACTGTTCGTGCTCAGCACATATCGCACATTTGAATTAATATTAACATAAATTAATTGCAAACAAAAAATGTGAAAAAAAAACAAGCAAATTGAATACAAGAAAAACATTCGAGTGTAATTAAAGTTTGTCTTCGTGCCTGAAAGGGACATAGGACTGTAAAGGGGGAACTGCCAGAGATACGTAATTAATAATGCCACAATTTATTAAACAGTTTCACTGCAAAATGCAAATGACGTTTTAATTAGTTTATTAATCGTTTCACATTTCACATTTCGGAGATGCGTTGCCACGGCATTTGTATATCATTTTTGTTGCATACTTCGAGGCGCGAATGTAAAAAGTTTTCTACATATTAGCAAGGATTGAATACTGAATACTGCTATATATCTGTCCTATGGCAGCTATATAAATATATATGTTTAGTACAACTGAGATTTGATGAGGTTGATTGAGATTTATGCTTATAATAGACAAGCGGTTATTAGACAGCATGATAAAGTTAATAAATTGAAATTTAAAATTAAGGCAAATTGACTTACACGTACAAAAATATTTTATTTACTTTTAAAACTACTTTTTTGACGGCTTGTTATTAAGACAGCAGAATTTTTAAAATAATTCAAATGCAATTTAATTTCAAATTATATTGCTGTCGACTTTTAAGAGTTGTCAATAATAATTAAATAATGAAATATGACTTATTTGTTATATTGCAAAATACGTGACAGAATTAAATTGTTTGCTGCAATTTTAAGCAGTTAAATTTATAGCATAAGCATAACTCTGGCTTAGAGCAAAGAATGGATCTCAATAACCCGCATTCCTGCTTTCATTCCCTTTGCAGCCCCAATTGCTGCGACAACGTGACCGGAGCAACCGCAACGCGCTGCATTATTGTGCCGCGCAGGACTTGGAACAGACTCGCGACCTCGTGGCGGCGGCAAGCATTGCGATTGCAGCTCCAGAGCTGCTGGAGTCTGCCGACGAGGATGGCTTCACGCCGCTTCACTTGGCTGTTATTCAGGGCAACTTGGCAATGGTCAATTTGCTGCTAGCGAACAAAGCCGATGTGAATGCGGTGGACAATGAAGGTCACTCGGTGGTGCATTGGGCAACGGGTAGGCAAAAGATTCCCACGTATTTGAACAACTAACTGAATTTGCCTTTCTGCAGTGTGCGGCGAAATTGAGGCATTGCGGGCGGTTCTGGCAGCTGGAGCCAATGTGGCAAAGCCCGATGTTAACGGCGGCACGCCCCTCCATTATGCGGCCCAAATGTGCGGCGCCAGCTATGACAGCAAGCTGCAGTCGAACTCCAGCAAGCTGGCCCTTGAAATTCTTGGCATTCTGCTGGCGCATCCACAGACCAGCGTCGATGTTCAGGACAAGGATGGACGACAGCCGCTTCTCTGGGCCGCCTCTGCGGGCTCCGCCAAAGCGGTCATAGCGTTGGTGAAGGCGGGAGCACGTGTCGAGAGTGCCGATAAGTGGGTTGACCTCAAGATCTTTAAGTCATATGTACTATAATTATTATACTAAGTTATAATTTCAACGGAGCGAAGCAGAGCACACATAATTTTTAGATAAGCATGAACAGTTTAGTCGCATTTGTCGGTCTGCTTTATGCAAGCTAGAGTCTCGGGTTGAGGAAGATATGCACAAAATCAAGGTTTAGTATAAGTAGCTACGCGCGTGGCAGACCATATAAAGTATATATGGTCTTGATCAGCATCAATAGCCGAGTCGATATAGCAATGTGCGTCTGTCCGTCTGTCTGTCCGTCTGTCACTCCGTCTGTATGAGCGCCTAGATCTCAGAGACTATAAGAGATAGTGCCACCAAATTTGGTATGTAGATTCCTCTATATTGCAGGCAGGTCAAGTTTGTTTCTTTTTTGAATCAGACCACTATATATAGAAACAATCCGGTCGAAAATCAAGTTTTAGTATGAAAAACTTTTTTGTTTTATGAGATATCTAAAGCAAACTGATACAATAAGCATATGACTTAGTTTTATATATCCTGTCCAAAGTTGGTTGAAATCGGACCACTATATCATACAGCTGTCATAGGACCGATCGGGCGAAAATTAAGTCTTAGCATGAAAATCTTTTATGTTTTATGAGACATTGTAACCAATATGATAGAATATGCATTTAAGTCAACTAAATATTTTTTAATTTTTTCAATTATTAGTTTTTGCCATAGTAAGTACGGGGTCTCCGACAGTCGAGTATGCTCGACTGTAGCACCGTCCCACTAGTTTTATCTAAATATTTCATTAAATGTCGATGGAAATTAAAACTTTTTTCATAATTTTGTTTTTATTACTTGATCGTTTTTCACAACCTTTATTTTTAATTACATAAAAAAAGGTTTTTAAATTAAGGTTACTTTATATGATTCAATCGTTTTCATTGTCATTTTTGTAGAATTTAATTAAATTTGTTTGTAGTATTATTTAAATATAAAACCATTTTAAACTTTCAGTTAAAAATCCTATATTTTAGCATGTATTTTATAGACATTCGTTTAGGATATAATTGTTTATTTAATTATTTTTCTGTGATCCAATAAATTAAGTTTTCCCTCCGTTAATTGTTTTTTGTTAAGGTCAAATAAGTAGATAAAAATAAGGTCTGTAAGGGTATCAAGTCTTCGGTGTGTAGAAGACAAATTGTCGTTCTCCATTTAATTGACAATTGTTAAGATGTTTTTCATTTGCTTCCAGGGACGGACTCACTGCACTCCACTGTGCCGCATCTCGTGGCCACACCGAGTGCATTGACACGCTGATCAGTCTTTGTGGTGCACCCACAGATCTCATAGACTCCAACGGCTGCACGGCGTTGCATTATGCGGTGACACTGGGACATGCGGATGCCACAGCTCGACTGCTCGACTTGGAGGCGGATCCCAATCGGCAGGATCGCAAGGGAAGAACGCCGGCACATTGTGGCTGCTCCAAGGGACAGTTCGAGACGTTGAAGCTGCTGAAGGAGCGTGGCGCGAATCTCTGGCTACGCAATGCCAAAGGCGATCTGCCCCTGCATGAGGCAGCTGCCTCAGGTCGTCGGGAGCTGCTCGAGTGGCTGCTGAATCAGCGGCCCAAGCAGGTGAACACCACGAGCAACGATGGCCGCAGTCTGCTGCACATTGCGGCCGCCAATGATTACACGGACATGTGCAAGCTGCTCCTGGACTATGGAGGCGATGTGAATGCCCTATACCGCAATTCCCGTGGCATTGTGCTCACTCCCTTGGACTGTGCCCTGCAGCGTGGACACCGCTCGACGGCCAAGTTTCTGCAGTCTCACGGCGGACAACCCTCCAGCAAACTGAGGCTGGCAGCTCGACGGGGGAATCCGTTCCATGAGGGCACTGTGGCGGATCCGGTGCGACCGCTGAAGTATGTGGAGAAGGAGGAAGTGCACGACTTGCGCAGCTCCAAGAAATATGTGGTTTATCTCAAGCGCACAGACTCCGATGGAGCTGCTGCGGATGACGTGGGCCAGGACGAAGGGGAGGAGAACGATTGCAGCTGCACGGAGCAAACGTATCGCAAGGAGCAGCGTCTGGAGCACATTTGCCGACGCCACAAGCGTCGTCAGCTGCGCCGACGAACCAACAGCTGTGGCGAGAATAAACATGAGAAGTGCGGCGACATTTGCCGCTCCAAGAGCAACATTGAGATCCGACGACGCAAGTCCAGGGAACGCTATGCCAGCACCAGCGACGGCGATAACGACGAGGATGACGAGGACTCCTGTGAGAATTGCTGTTATCACAAGCGACAGAAGCAGCGTGTTGTCCAGCGCAAGAGAACGGTGTCCACTCGCAGATCCAAGGAGTTGGCGGACAGCGAGGATGAGCAATCGCCAAAGCCAGTTGAGGAATCCCCTAAGCAGCTGCCCATTATGCCGGAGCAGCCACAAGCCGAGAGCAAGTCCCAGACTCCTCTCAAGGAAGGAACCTTCATCAAGTCACCGCCACAGAGCGCCAAAGGCGAGAAGCCAACGGATGCGGAGCCGGACACCTTAAAGGTGGCAGAAAGTCATGCCTTGGAGCTAACAGATGAGGAGCTGGAAGCAGCCAAGTCAGTGGTCACCCAAGTGGATGTGCATCACGATGCTGAGCTGCACTCAAAGTCATCCGAGGAGTTGCCGCCTGCTCAGGCTAAGCCTGAAGCCAAGCAGGAGCTCAGCGAGGAGGATACCAAGCTGTTGTCCAACGAGGTCGAACAAATGATCAAAATAGCCGCCACAGCGCTGAGCAGCGAGTCCAAGAGTTCCACCGAGGAAGCCACTGAAAAGGAGAAATCGGAAAGTGAAGAGCAAATGAATGCAGAGAATGAATCCAAAGTTAGTTCCAATGCCAACTTGGCGCATATGGAGACAGCTGAAGCAGCTGCTGCTGTCACGCCCACAACGCCACCTCCAGCTCCACCTCCAGCTGCTGTTGCTGCTGCTGCTGCTCAGCCGAAAGCCGAGCAACCACAGCCAGCTGCCGTGCTACCACCGGGTCCTCCCGCAGAAGCCGCAGCAGCAGCTGAAAAACCCGAGCAACCGCCGGCTGAACCTAAAAGTGAGACAGAGGCGACACGTAGCCCAGGCCCAACCCCTTCCAAACCGCAGACTGAGCCCAAAAACTCACAGCAAAAGCCGAAAGCCGCACAGATCCAACCACAGCCCCATTCCCAGACACCGCCCCAACCACAGCCACGCCCACAGTCCCAGCAGCAACAGCAACAACAGCAACAACAACAACCACAACGGGAACAGGAATCAAGACGTTCCTTTACGCTGCTTCCATCCGATTCGGCTGAAGATGAGCCAGGCAGAACGGATATTCCCCCCGCCGCCGCCGCCGTCGTCGTTGATGAGCCCGAACGCAAGTCCAGCTTCACTGTGCTGAAGAGCGATGAGTCCATGGGCGAGCTGGAGGAGTTGCCACGTCCCAAGGACATCGATTTCAGCAGCAACAGTCAAGTGTTCCAGGTGGTGCACGATGGCAACGTCAGCTCCAAGTTGCCCAGTGCATCGGAACTGGACAAAGCCGACTATGACTATGAGGAGTACGACGATGGCGACGATTATGAAGATGAGAATGGCATTGATCCGGAGCATGACAGCGCTCTGCGTCGCTTTCTGAGCAGTGGCCATCGTCAGGGCGTGGCTGGCGAAGCGGCAGAAGTGGGCGTAACTAGTGATGTCACTGCAGCCGCTGGAGTCTATGATGGACTGGCCAACGGACGCAAGCGGCGCCTGAAGAAACGCGTGCGAAGCGGCGCCAAGTCGCGCAGCAATTGGAAGCTGGCCCAGGAGACGAGGGACAGCAACGTGGCCTTGGCCACCACCAGCAAGGATCAGGATTCGGGATTTGAGCCGAGTCCCCGTGCCGAACGCACCAAAATACCCACACCACGTTCATCACACACGGCCATGCCACGTCGTCCCATTTATGCCACACTCGACGGACGCTCTTGCAGCAGTCGCCTGGAGAATCGCAAGCCCGGAGACAAGGGAGCCTGCGACATGGGGGCCGTCACACGGTCCATACAGCGCAACATTCGCAGGTGAGTGTGCCGATTTCAGGTAACTGATTCCTCAGCATTTAAGTGGCCAATGACCAAGATTCATTCGCTTAAATTAATCACTAACGCATTGTTGATTTGCCACCAACCTGGACTGTCGTCTCCGGTCTCCAGTCTCCAGTCTGCCTTTTACTGCCCGTAGATTTATTTACTTGATGCTTGATTTTAATCAACTTGAATGTCCCAGTGCCGTCGGAGCATTCATCCTGGATTCGCATTATATCACGCACGCTGTAATGTAATCAAAGTGGCGGGCGCCACAGTCGCTTGATCTGAGTCTGAGTCTGGGTCTGGGCCGCCTTAAAGTTAATTTAGTTGGGCACTTAATAGCCTTGGAAACATTTCTCATTTTTGAACATGGCCAAAGCGCCGTGGCGCCATTGTTGGGTCTGGTCAACAAATAAATTGGCCAGCTTCCGCAAGCCATAAAAATGCGCGCTTTAAAGTTATCATAATGCGGTTAAAGGCAATAAACGTGGCATTAATGTCCATTCTCCATGTACTTGGGCATTAACGATGCCCACAATACTTTTACCTCAATTGTGCCAAGTGCTAGCCATTATCAACTACATTGAGCGGTGGGGGAGGGAACGCTTGGGGGGCAACAAACAAGGGATATCAATTAATATATTTTCGTAATTGAGCTATTTTATTTTCTCTCAGCTTGAGTAAGAGTGCAGTGCTCTTTTTAAAGTAGCTATTTTTATCAAAAAAATTCAAATATAATTAATGCATCATATTTATGAAACAATGAATATAAAAAATAAAAATAATAATCATGAATAAACAACAATTAATAAATAAATATTTACAAGTTCACATAAATTATATAAATATTTGACTTGACTTACTAGTCGATTTTTTTTTTTAATCGATTTAATTATCGCGATTGATCGTCAAAAATGTTATTGAGTTAAAGTACTGCAAATTCTTGTTTCTCGAAAAGTGAGTTGTGGATTCTTCGATGTGTTTTTTCTTCAATAAGTAGAAGAGACTGACATAGTATTCACTCTCACTTGCTGCTGCTCAAACCACTTTCACTTGATTTGTTTTTCTTAAAGAGTACAATTAATTTAGAGTTAATTGTCAATAATATTGATTTATTTTCAATTTAACTTTCTCGCGCTTTTAATTAATTCATAGTTGTCAGAGATATTTGTATCGTTAAACGCATCCGCAGCGGATGCTATTATATTCCCTTTACCCCTAAAATGCCTAACTTTGGCCGGATGTTCGGACGCGGATGCGAGTGTAGAAGAACCAAACAATTGTCGAGGCAATATTTATTGTTATTATTATAATAATTATTATTTTGGTCGGTTGAAAAACCATTTATAAAATGCAAAAATCAATTTAAATCAGTTGATTAAAATTGTGAATGAATGTAAAACAGCAGTTAAATAACTGAACAGAGGAATATCGTATATAAAATTTAAAATACTTGGGTTAACGCATTTATTATTATATATTTTTGCATCGGCATTGTAACATTTTCGGTAAATTTGGGAATTAAATTTTAAAAATTGCTTTAAATTTGTAGTTTTAAAGACGCCGCTTTAATCATCAGAGAGATTGTTGTTTGTGATTGCTGATTTATTTTAATTTATACGAACGGTTACAAATCCGAGAGCAGCCCCCAGACTGTTGTCATTAGCTGAAACGCTCATTTCCGGCAAAGAGTTGCGCATTTTAATTAAGTAGCAAGGTCCAACAGCCACTGACCACGCCCCTCGCACCCACAGCAAACGCCCACCTGCGGTGAGTGTTTTGTTTATGCAAAAGCTGGCGAAAAATATGAAAAGAGGACGCAACTTGCAGTCGCCGAGTCGAAAGAGAAAGACTTACATTAACAAGGCGCTAATACTAATTGTAAGTGGAATTAGCGGAGATTAGCGAATGAATCTTAAACAAGAAGGCGACCATGAAGATGAAGACAAGTAAAACGCAGTTAGACTGTTGGCATTTGTTTGAATTGCCGTCAGCGACCTTGTTGCGGAAATCCCTTCCACAATAAAGGTATTAACTCTAAATGCTTACTTCGATTTCCAAAATTAGTTTTTCACTCGTGGTCGTTGTCAGTTTGTTTCTCACATGATTCATTTACCACTTCTACATATAATCGTATACAAACCTATTGCCATTAATTTATTTTACGCCTATTATTTATTTAAGATTTTAGCTGATTAAATCTTAAGCGAAACTGAAAGTAAAAGTAAAAAGTCAATTGTAATTGTAATTAAGGGATTTGCATAGGCCACGCAAGAAACTTAAGAAACTTAATTAAATTTGAGTAAGCACGCTTTTATTAATTTTCGTAATCTGTCTGGAGGGCTATGAATAATATTTGGAGAAACAGCAACAGAAACGAAATTCATAAATAAACAATAAATAATACATTTTTCACTTGACTAATAAAAATATTTACGCGGCAGCTCATTCACTCGGTTTGCAAAAGTCGAGCTCAAAAGGAAACTGGCAACTTTTTCGTCCTTTTTCGTGTAAGGAAGCCAATGCAAATACGATGCGTATACGCAATGTGCGCCAAAGTCAAACAAGCATCTTGCTTACCAACAGTAACGAAATTTTTAACAAGTCGACAGTGTGAGTCAATTAATTCATGCAAAATACATAAAAATTCAACGGAATCCACTCGAGGGACTGTCGGCGGTGGATTGCCTGTTGGTTGGTTGGTTGGTGGTTTGCTGTTGGTTGGGCGGAAAAAGCAAATCTAAAGCACCCAGAAGAATTCTCGTGGTCAGAGGATTTTGCGCTGTCAGCTTACACTGCACTGTTGGCAAAACACCATGAAAAGTGTGTAAATAGAGAATTTTATTTATATCAGTAGCAGGTTTTTTTTCTGTATTATTTTTTTTTTTTTTTGGTTGTTTGCTGATTTTTTTTTGTGTTGTGGCAACTTTATTTTGCTTTCTCGCTTTGGCTCTGAACAGATTAAAATTTTATCTGACGCATAAATTAAACAAATAACTTGCCAGCATGGCCTGTATCTGTGTGTGTGTGTGTGTGTGTGTGTGTCCCAACAGCACAGGTGAGATTTGAGATTTGGGATTTATAATGTGCGCACACGTAATTGACATTGTTAAATATTTGGATTTTCGTTTTGCCTCGGCCAACTTTCACTTTCGCTTTCACTTTCACCTTGTGTGTTCCTGCTGATTTGCTGATGAAGTTTGCCAAACGTGAGTCTATTAGGTCAAATGTATTTATGTCATAAGCTTATGAATTTTGTTTATACATACCCACTCGTATTCTCCATCTTTCTTTACTCATATCTCTTACTGTCTCATTGTGTAATGAACATATTAAATTAATATAAAGCTCTGTGCAACACTTTGAGCTGCAGTTTGTCACTTTAGTCACGCGATTGAGCTAATGTTGCCACCTTACAGCATGCTTCCTTCTTCTTCCTACCTTTCTCTGCTCTCTTCTTACTTATTTTCCTTGCTTTTCATCTCCTTTTTTTGCCAGCTCGAACTTATTAAGCTTTTTCAGCAGCGCTCTTCAAACTTTTGAGCTTCAGCCTCAGCAAGTTGGCGTTTCGATGAAAAATGAGGCGAAAAAGTTTTCCAAAATAAAAATTATGAAAACCGGTAAAAATTTGATTCTTTTTTTTTAAGTGTCTCCGATTGATGCCCCACGTCAGCTTGAATTGCCATCAAATTTGAGAGCTGCAAATTGGCACACAGCTTATTGAATGCATCAAAGTGAGCACATACGTTTGGCAATGTGTGTGTGTGTGTGTGTGTGTGTGTGTGTGTAGGTGTGTGTGTGCTTGCACATCAACACCCAGGCAAAAGGTTTCTTAAATCGTTTGCATTTTTGTTTGCTTTTGTTGTTTATGCATTGCAAATTGCTGGCGGGCTCACAATTTGTTGCTGTTGTCGCTGTTGTTGCTGTTGTTGCTGTTGTTATTGTTGCTGTTGCAGTTGTTAGTGCAGCTTGTGGAGCGCTTAATTTCTTTGAATTTCGTTGTCACTCGCTGTGCCTTTTTGGGCCGTGTTTCCACTCCATCCACTTTGGTGCAACGCGCACTATTTGCTTGTCACATTTGTGTCACAAACAGGATGCCGACGGCGGCGTTGCAAGAATGGTTGGGCGGTGGGCGGCTCAAAAACTGGCCGGGGGGCGTGACAGTGAGTCCGGCACTGAAAAATGTAGCACACTGAAAATCAACGCGCACAAGAAACTGCAATGAAAGTTGTGCTAAGCGAACGTAAAACGGAAACGGAAATCAGCAGCAACAGCAACAGCAGCGGCAACAACAGCGGCAACAACAGCAGCAACAGAGGCAGCATAAAAAAAGCGAAAGAGAAATAAAAAATGTGCCAAGGACACAATTGTAAAAACTATTTGCACTGGCAGAAAGTGACGAGCATTTGGCCAAGGCAACTAAAGCGAAAAAAGAATCAGCAAGCGATGAAGGAAGGAGGAACGGTAGTTAGGTTAAAGGGAGTGAGGCAAAGGATTTGAAAGTGCAGCTGAGTGAAGCCAAAGCGAGGCGTAAAATTGAAAAGCGCTTGGACAAACAAGCAGAGCGTTGATGCCACAGACGATGACCAAGTAGATGGCGATAGAGATGTAGATGGAGATGGAGATGTGGATGGAGATAAAGCTGTAGATGGCCGATAGCCAATGGGATTGCAGTTGCAGGATGCAGATACTTGTGCAGTTGAAGATGCCACAGCGGTGTCTAAATAAGCGGAAGAGAGATTTCCAAGTAGCTGTGTTGCGGCTGATGTTGCAAGAGCTGCTTGTGCACCTAGAAGGGGCAATTTGTTACGCAGTTTTAACGCTGCAAGCAGCACTTTGCTAAGGGAACAAGCAGAAAAAGAAAAAGGAAAATAAAACAAAAAGGGCTTTCAGCATTTAGCTTCTTCTATTCGCCCCTTTCATTATTTGGCAAATTGTAGGTTTTGTGCCATTTTTGTTTCAAAGTCAAATTGTTTCGCATAATTTTGCAACAGTGTCAAGCGGCAACTGCATAAACTGTGCGTCCCCCTCTTGCCACTCTCTCTGCTCTGCTCTTCCGTCCGCCCTTTAATTCGCATAAACAATTTGAGAGAACGCTGCTCAACGTTGCGCCATGCGCCGAGTGCACTCAACAAATTTGCTCAGTTTTTGGCCAAAAAGGCGGTTGATATTCCAAAAGTTGTTGGCCCGACCAACAAAGTTTCAAGTGCTTTAAGAGTATTTTCAACAATCCAAAAGGCGATTTTAAAGCCAATCCCAAGACGAGTCAAGGCATTTCAATATTTGCTTAGTTTTTTTAATAACAATTTCAATTAGATTTTATGGCATGGCTTTTGTCGGCTTTAATTTGACTCTCTCTCTCCCACCACTGCCAGCTTTTCCATCTCTCGATTTTGCTTGGCTTTATGTTCTCTCAATTATTAATAGAATTTTCTTTTTTTGCGCTCACGCACTTTAGTATTTTTGAAATTTTAATAACATGATGCCTTTTATTGCGTTTCGCGCATTGTGCGCATTGTGTGGACGGAGAGCCATCCAATCCCATTGCTCAGCTTGGGGTTTGGGTTCGGATGCTGTGTCAGGCACAGGCATAGCCAGAGATTGAGACAAAAACAAGTGGGAAAGGCTATAGTCGAGATCCCGACTATGGGATACCCGTTACTTATTTCAATATATATAAAAGTACTTTAAAGAAAATATTACCTAATAAAAACTACTGCATACTTTTAGGTCATTGTATTGAAATATTAACTTTATTAATAACTTTGGTTAGCTATTACTCCCGTTCTACTTGTCAGATCTTGCTGCGTCTAAGTCAGATTATAGATAATATTAATAGATAACGTTAATTAACATAAAAACTGTATTGTCTTAAAAACTGTGGCTGTGGTGGTTTTTCGCGATTTGTGGGGGCAGAGGGGGGAGTGTCAAAAATTAAAAACAAAATTGATCTGCGTGGGGTCAATAGAAATCTGCATGCCAAATTTGGTGTCTCTATCTTTTATAGTCTCTAAGATCTAGGCGCTCACACGGACGGACAGACGGACAGACGGATGGACGGACAGACGGACATGGCTCAATCGACTCGGTTGTTGATGCTGATCAAGAATATATATACTGTATGGGGTCGGAAAAGCCTCCTTTTCCCTGTTACATACATTCCAACGAATAGAATATACCCTTTTATATATTTTTTAAGTAACGGGTATAAAAAAGACAGAGAGTGGGAAAGAGAGAGAGGAAGTGGAGGGGGCACAGCAGGCGCACGGCCTTTGTTTGACTCGCGAAATATCAAAATGACAATTTACGTACATTTGCAAACATTTATTTTATTCGCTGGCTTGCTGATGATGATGATGAGATGGCAGACAACAGACGTCGGACAACACTAGCAGAGGGGAGGGTAGTCGGGGCGATAGTCGGAAGCCGGAAGATGGAAAAAGAAGAACAATGCTGCGCTTTTCAGAGGCAGCCTTTTATTTTCGCTGCTTGGTTGCCATGACGCCAATGTTTACTCATTTCTCTCTCTCTCTCTTTGTCTGTTTTTATGTGTATACTTTTTGCTTAGATACTACATGGAGCGCAAGATCTTTCAGCATCTGCTGGAGCTCAAGTCGCTGCAGATACGCTCCAACAAACTAAACGAATCGGTGCTGGTGAAACGCGCCGTTGACGACTATCACAAATCATGCGTGCTGCTGGGCGGTGAAACTGGCACAAGGTTGCGGCGTTACAATTTCAGCGAATATACATTCAAGAACTTTGAGCTCTTTCTCTATGAGACGCTCAAGGGACTGCAGAAGCCGGGCACCAACAACTTTCAGAACATCAACGAGGTCTACGAGGAGGTAAGTGCATCACATCCCAGCTCTCACACTTGTTCCTCTCAATCCTCTAACATATGAACTGCTTGCAGGCCGAGCGTCGCCTCAGTCCGGATTACAATGCGTATGAGAAGGCGCTGCAGTGCACCACGAAGACGCATCGTTGTCTCCATGCTGCCCACGCCTACACGGGCATTCCCTGTGCCGCCTACAGTAAGTCAGTGTTAAGCCCCTAAGCAGATCTCTGAGAGCGTGAAAAATGGCACCAGTTGGACACTCCGACTCGCAGACAGTCGACTTGTTACACTTATTTTTTGTTGCCGCCATTTGAATGGGTCAAGCGGATGGCCAACACTCGGCATTCAACAGAAACAGAAACAGAAACAGAGCAAAAAAAAAATACTGAAAAGACGTGGGCGCCAAATGCGCCGACAGCATTAAAATAAATCCTAATTACGAGCAGTTTATTCATTTGACCGAGCAGCTGAGCATTAAAAATATTTTCTGCTTTTGACGCTCCCCTTTTTGGCTGGCACGTTTCGTATTTTTAGCTTTTATTATTGCTTCTGTGGCAGCTCCTTCCAGCTCCATCCAGCACTTGGGCCCAAAGGATGCCGCCGGCTTATGCCAAATTAAAAACGCATTCATTTCTATGCGGCCCTCTGCTTTCAAAAGACATCCAAGTCAACACAAATCCCTAGCCTGAAATCGCGCTTAATCCCGCCAGATGGGCCGCAGTGTTGCATGCAACAACAACAGCAACGAGACTAACAAGAAAATTAAGTCTTTCAACTGAACTGAACTGAACTTCATGGCAATTGGCTTCTTTTTTTTTTTGTTGGCATATTCTAGTTGAAATTTTTGCGCGTTGGCTTCATCTTGATTTTTCTTTGCGAGCTTTTCATTGAATGCAATTTTACAGAGTGTTCTCGCTGGCTGTCACCTGACACATGTCTCCCCCGAGTCGCCATTCTCCCCTTCCACTTGACACTGGCAGCTGCAATTCATTTCGAGTGCGCTCATAAAAATGGCATCCACTTAATTAGGCTGATCGCCATGGATCATTTATCTAATGTCGCAATTTCCTCTCACTCCCTCTTTAACTCACTCTCTCTCACTCTCTCTCTCTCTCTCTCTCTCTCTCTCTCTCTCTCTCTCTCATGTACAGTTCCCATGATGAATCACCACACGATGCCCAAGTTTGGCTTTGGACCATATAAAAAAGCCGGCAGCGTCAGTAGTTTTTATCTGCCAAAAATACTGACCAGCGGACGCGCCTCCAGTGGACGAACTGACGTTGGCGTCGGCGTCGACATTGGCGTTGGCATTGGCAGCGGCGCTGGGAAATGCAACCATAAAGTTGCTCTGGAGCTGTCACACGGAAAGAGTAAACAACTAATTTCACTGCCAGCGGATAAGTTGGACAGCAATAAACGTTACTATGTGACGTTCACAGTTAAGGACTCGCCGGGACAACAAAACCAGCAGCATCATCAACAACAACGGCAATCAAGCTCGCTTGCAAACGCTGGCGGAGATGCGAGCGGCAAGTAGCACGCGGCGTATACGTAATGTGACATGGCTGCAGCCACGGGCGTTGGCTGCTGTGGTTTCGTTCGCGATATTACCCATACGCAGTGTGTGCCCAACAACAGTTGTCGTTGTCGTTGCGCCAAATACATTAAAACAATGCGACATTTTGTATTTCAGCCGTTAGCTTTACTTTTTATTCGACCGCCCGCTGTCCAACTGCGCTTTTTGTTGCTGTCGTTGTAGCTCTTGTTGTTGCTGTTGCTGTTGTTGGTGTTGCTCTGTTTGTGCTTTTTGGTCTGCTTGCTGAGCATCTTTTTTTCGCTGCACTTTAAGATGGCCAACTGCTGATAATGGATGATGGCGCTGCGCTGCGACTGTCAGTTGAAGTTGTCACGCTAGCAGCGGCAACAGCAGCTTGAATTACTTATGTAGAACCTCCCCCTCTCCCACACACACACACACACACAAAGCAGTTGTTTTCTACTCTGTCCCTTTCTCTCTGTCTTCTGTGTTGAATTCTGTTTTGTTTGCCATTCAGCTGTTTGTCTGTTAGCGCTCTTGTTGCGCTTTTATTTCACTTTTTCATTATCATTTTTTCTTCTTCGTTTTTTTTTATTTCCTTTTTTTGGTTGTCATTGCTTTTGCTATTGCTGTGTACGCTACTAATGCCACAGATAAGCGTTGTTATTAACGCTCGGCTTACCAGCGCCAACCAAGCAGTCTCTCCCTCTCTCCCTCTCTCTCTCTCTCTCTCTGTCCATCTTTCTCTCCCTCTCGCATCTTTTGTCTTCGGTTAAAAGCAACAGCAACAACAACAGCAGAAGCAACGACAACGTCAACGAATGAATAAATGTAAAATATGTACCATGCATTTCTTTCTTTTGGCATTTCAACATTTTTACTTTATTTGCAATTTTATTTACTTGTCTGTGCCCTATACTAGAGCTGCTTCTTCGCTTTAGCAATGCTTTAAGCAATCAAAAGATAAAGAATTCTTTAATTGGAACTCACTTGAGATATAAACAAAGAAGACGAGCCTTACGTAGTTGTAGATAGACATGCACTTACCTGATCATATCGTATTTGTAGAGTTATCAAGATATTCCAGTTGCGGTGCAGGTATCTGCTAGTCGGTCAAACTGTCGACAGTCGTTGCCTGCGTTGCCAACCACTTCGCTTTTGAGTGCATTGTAAATGGAGAGTAATTGCATTCAGCATAAAAAAGTCCAGAATATAAATAGAAATTCGCTTTATTGTAATAAAATAAAAATAATGAATACTATAATTTTAACTATTAACAGCAATATGATTTAAAGAGTTTACAGTTAGATTTAAGGCAGCTGTTGCAAAATAAAAGTTGAAAATATCTGAAATTGAAGTGTGTTTTTTATGACAGGGCAGATGGAAAAGGGGGAGAAGAGAGAGGAAGAGATGAAAATACAATGACACGACCGCTAAGAGAATTGTGCAAGTCATGTCCTTGGCACAGATTCGCGCTGACTGCTCCTCTAACAGGCAGACAAAAAAAAAAGAGAAAATAGTAAAAAACAGCCTCGACAACATTTGTGGCTTGTCAAATTTAAGCTGTCGACCCGGCCAGGATGTCTACGTTGCAGGAGCAGCCGGATCGGCCATTGCAGTGATGATGATTTCATTGTGATTGTGATTGTTATGGTCCTGCCGTCTGTCGATGCACGAGGGAGTAATTTGGGGAGGATGTAACAACTCCATTGGCGGTCTTGTCAACAAAAGAGCCCAATAATTGCTGCACTGCATCAATACCATTATGGCCTCCCTCCTCCAATTGCAGAAGCTGTCCTACGCTAATTGAATTCAAAGCTGACATTTATGGTCTCTGAATGGATCGTCGTCGGGGAGCTGTGCCAGGCATTTAGTTGGCGCATTAATATTTTAACACTTGTGTCCCAGCTAAGCACGCCATTGTGTATTGTGAAGGCCAAAAGAGTTGGCCAACCAGCCATCCTCTAATTTGCTTGTGAGCTTTAAGGTTAAGCATTGATTTTGACATTACTATTGGATTTTAGTATAGCAATATTACAGCTTCACTGGAATCGAATGTAGAACCAGTAAAAAAATACGAAAAGTTAGCACAAGCAATTTATTTTTTAATTTATTTTTATTTTATATATATATTAAGTGTCAACCAAGAACAGTTGACTTAAGCTTAAAATAAAATTAAAGTTGAAATTATAAAAAATAAAACAAATAAATAATGTTAAAGTATAAAGTACAAAAGGAGATCTTAATTACTTTTCAAAAATAAATAAATCAATAAATAAACCGAAGCAATAAAGCATTTATTTGGGAAAGCAATTTTCTAGTGACGTAAATACAAACTTTTTATCGAGCTCTATGGTATATCGAAATAGAAAATAGCAAAAAAAAGAATAAAGTATTTTTGTTAATCATTTTTTATGGTCGCTCATCAAAAATGGAGTGACTAAACCTAATTCTGTAATTTAACTACGGTACATTTTTCTTGAATATCGATTCAATCAACTCGATGGATCGTCGACAAAATTATCGACTTGAAGTGTTCGATAATCGATTCCGCGTAAAATCGAGTTGTCGATATTTTAACGTAGTTTTACATCACTACAATATTCAAGATATTCAATTGTCATCAAGAGATTAGGGGGTTATTTAGAGAATCTGAAATAAGAATACAAGAATAGAGTGCATAATATGATATTGAATACTTGCCAAGCTCGTAGACTAGAAAAAACTAAAATAAATACAAACCTAATGATGCCCCGCCGCTTAATTAAATTCCAAGTAATATTTAGAGCCAGAAAGAGTTTAATTGCAAGTACAAGCATGAGCTTAACCTACTGAGAGGCCACGTTGTAGTGCAAGTTTTGGCTAATAAATATGGCATGAAATTCAGCAAACTGGTATTAAATGGTATAAACTGCAGTTGAAAAGTTTTCCAAGAGTTTGCTTCAAATTTCATTGACTCCATCGACAGCATTGACTTCATTGCTCCATTGGTGGCAAGTGTTTTACGAGTAAACTAAACTGCAAACAAGTTGCAGCCAGTTTCAAGAGGGAGCTGCCTACTCTCAACGTTGCCGGGTAAATTAATGAAGTCCGACTTAGCTGACCGCCTTTTTGTTGTTTCGATTACTCGCTTCGGGTGGCAATCAGGAGTGCAGTTAATGAAGGCAGTTGGGGGTAACTGTAGAAGTCTGGAGCAGGTTCATTCGCTGGAGGATTTGGGATAGCATTAATATCACTTAACCCTTGGGTAAAAGTTCTAAAAACTTGGCATTCATCTGCAGCCTGTGGGTGTAATTGAAATTGATTAAAAATGCTTAGACCTGGACTTCATTTTTTCTTATTTTTGAATTCAGTTTATTTATTTTAAGTATTCATTAATATTATTAACACACTCAGTAGTTTCGTCTTAATTATTAAATATATTTATCATATAATTTAAATTTAAATATATGTTTAAGTGTAATTTTATTTTTTATTTTTCGTAAATCTAACCACGCCTTAAAAACAATCAGTTTAGTTTTATCAATTTATTCAGAGAGAGACACAGAGTTAGAGTGAAAGAGACAGTCACCGAGACAGAGGCAAGGACAGAGAGAATAAGAACTCATAGGAGACAGTTCAATTTGCCCAATTCCCTTTGCTTTGTCTCCAAAACTATTCGGTTTTTTCTCTTTTTGGTAAAATTTTAATTTATTTTATTACGCATACGCAGTGTATATTTTGCTAGGCTGCCATTTGGTTTCGTGTTATCGTATTTGGTATTCACATTCACATTCAAATACGACTACATGAATTATATTTTATTTAAGATTTGTTGTTGTTAGTCGTTTGGTTACTTCAGAGTTATTTATTTATAGCATGTACATACAATGAATTAATTCGTATTATTGTTGTTGTTACTATTTCTTGTTCTGCTTCTGTTTAGTTATATTTTTGGGCCTGTAATTTATTTAACATTTATTCATTATGTTTGCGAAGTTTGCGCTTACTTTTCAGCCTGCCTTTGTTATGGTAATAGAATATTCATGAATTCATATAAATAGTTGCTAACTTGGCCAGCAATTTTCTTTTGTACAAATCTATTATGAAAATTGCATAAATTCAAATGCAAAAATGGGCGTGGCGCTTGGGGGCAATTTCTCGAATTTCTGTGAGTTAGCTGCAGGACCAGTTAACTGAGTATGGCTAATCGATATTGATATCAGTTTTGTAGTAATAAATTCTTGAATATCATACATACGCATACAGATACAATTCATGCAAATATATTGCAAATGTGTCCTAGTTCCTAGTCTGAGTTATATTTAATTACTCTTCATCTGTTTGCTCTTTGAGTCTTATTACAATTTAAATTTATAATGTAATATAGTTAATCTGCCTAGCGACTAAAAGATTCCTATTAACTAGCTTAACAACTTACTTGTTCAATAATTAAATTTATTTAATTCAACATTTAAATGCAGTTTGATTAATGTTTGCCCGGTATTTCTATGTACATTTGATGTCGCTGCTGCAATTGAAATTACAGAGGCCAATACAAACATTTTATATTTTGATTTTCAACAGTAAGAGTGTATGAGTGTGACAGTGAGTGTGTTATGATATTTACAAAATTCACTTTTTGATTTGAGTTACAGGATTGCTGTGTGTATTTATAGAGCAAGGCAAAGGCAGCCATTTCCTTATATCCATTTATCCCTTTACCATTTCCATTTCCCGAATATGTTTGCAATTTATGCTGATGCACAGACAAGGATATATGCATAGATGCACTTATGTAATACCTTTGACATTAATATATTTAAATTTATGCTAAAAATTTACAGCTATGTACGATAAAATGAAATGCCCATGAATTACGAGTATGATGCCTAAAGCCTTCATAGTGCAACCTCGTGGCGATGAGAGCGGCTCGGCCTGGTGTGAAGGGGTTCATGTATATATATATGTATGTACTGCGGTAGATATTATTACTTTTTACAATTACTTCAGCGTTGGATCCAGAGTCGTAAATTCCAATTCACCGCGCGGTAATATCAGATCCGGGTCTGCAATATACACTTTGGTTGGTTGGCATAAAACAAAATCAACAACAATGGCAAGCAGATGTGTGTGGGTGTTGTAAATTGTGTGTATTAGTGTTAGTGTGTTAGTGTGTGTGCGTGTGTGCGTGTCAGATGCGGGCGGGCGGTCGGGAAGAAAAACAAAAGTACAAATTGTGTTTACCGATTAGTTTTGCTTATTTCATTGTTTGTTTATGTTTTGTTTTTGTTTTTGGCTTTTGTGTAATTCACAACACTTGCAAAATGACATCATATAACAGTTGAAAATTGTTTTGGCAGCAAATAAAATATATATAAAAAAAAGTTGTAGAAGCAAATGGAAATCGTAACTATTAGCAAATATTAAAAGCGTGACCAACTGTGCGCCGATAAGAGCAACAACCAAGCAAATAGTCAAACAAGTGAACGATAACAAAACAACAATAACAACAACAACAACAACAAGAACATCATTTAAATATTATTAGCTATACGAAGCATTTCCCCAACATGGTCAACATCGTAAACATAAAATAATTTAACAATTTCTTAATTTTTATCGCACATTCAGACGCATTTATGTCCGAATTCAGTTTATTATTGTTAGTTGCTTGCCGCCCCAAGTTCGAGTGAAACTTAAGCGCCATCTAGCGCTCACTGGCGGCATTCGCCATTGGTTGTTTACGATTTTGCAATTTGTTATTTGACGTTGCGTCCCTGTGTTATATTTTATTATTATCGCCTTTTATGTCACATTTGTGTGGCGTCTTTGAGTCATAAAGACGCACAAACTAAAGCAACCGTTGTCAGAATGTGCGTGTAGCAGATATAGGACACATATATATGTGTGTGTGTATGTGTGTGTCTTTCACGCCATGCCTGGCAGCCTTAAAAATGTCAAAAGTCGCAAAAATGTTGCAAAAGCAAATAGGGCAAAGAGAAAGTACTGAGCCAAATGAATAAGCGTTGGTTGACATTGAAGTGCCACACAGCGTAACCTATTCTGTGTGTGTGCGTGTGGCAGCATAGGCCGCATCAACAATGTTGCCAAAGCAAATTGTGCGGCACTTCGTGTGGTTCTGCCACAGACATCAAAGTAGATGCCAGGCCAAAGGTCTACAGCTTATACAACAACGTACAGCTATCGCTTCGGTGGATGCTACCAGTTTTATGGCATACTTTAAGGCGCCTTTAAGTTAACTCACTTGCCGCTGAGGCCGCAACAAATGATGTGTCTCAGTGCTGCAAGATGGCCGCTTTTTCACTGCGGACTCAGTCTTAACTTTGTCTAATTAGACGAGTGCCGCTGAAGTGCGCAAGAAACCAGCACGCACACATTGAGAGACAGATGTGTTACACACACTCGTGCAAGGACGACTACACAAATGTTACCCAGTTGGCGTCCCGACTCTTGACGCGACACACAAACAAACAAACACACAAAACAATAGCAACAACAACGAACGAGACAAAATGAATGGTGCAACATGAAATGAAACAAATGTGCACAAAAAAGCATAAGCAAAAACAAACACACGAATACACACTCACACCCACTTCAACACACACACACACACATACACATATGTAAAACTTTAAGCAAGCTGAAAAAGTCAAACGCATTTGCTGTCTCTCTCTTTCCCTAAGCATTTCTACAGTGAAGCTCCATTATGAGGCCACCTGCCTTTCAATTCGCATTTGTGGGTGGAGGAAGGAACTTTTTCAGGCTATATGCAATTAAAATGGTTGGCTAATGACAAATGCATCAACCAACTTACATGCTGCTTGCACTTGTATGAGTGGCTCAATTCCTTGACTGAAATTACTGCGCTCACAACGCTGAGCTACTGTCTGACCTATGACCTCGAAGTACATTAGTTCTCATATGATGATACAAGTTGAACAGATGAACATTTTGGCGCACAGACAAACGAAAATAATATAGAAGAAAATCTCTGTAACATAATATTAAATTACAAGTAATACAGAAACAAAATGCGGAAATAAGTTAGGTTATGTAAGAAAATTCATTTTTCCTAGATTTTGTTAGTCGATAAAAGTGTCTTATGTAAAGCTTGTTAATTTTGTTAGGAATATAACATGAAAAATAAATAAATAAAATAAAATTAAGTTTGCAAATATCTAAGCTTATTATTTTATGAAAATTGCAATTCACTGGAAAAGCAAAGTGAGAAGTGAAGTAAACTGAAGAGACAAACGATGAAAATAGCGAAATTAAAAGTAAGGTATGAAGTGAATTTGGGATGTTAATTGAAAAGTGAAGTCAAAGCGGAGAAAGTTGTGAAGTGTAAAGCAGAATGAGAAAAGGTGAATAGTAAATAATGTGAACCAATTTTGAGAAACGATGCGAATTGCGGCGAGAAAACAAAACGCAAAGTGAAATGAAAAGCGAAGAGAGAAGTAAAGTTGAAAATTTACTTAAAACTGGTGTATTTATTTACATCTTAAGCTCAAATAAAATAAACAAAACAACATACAAATAGCATTTAAAATGGGAAAAGTATTTAAAAGCAAAGCAAACAAGTGAATTATAGAACAATATATAATAATAAAAAAAAAAAATCTCTTAGTTCACTGGCTTCAACATTTTTTGGTTTCTTTTCCCCTCTCAACGCATTTACTTCTAGACCTTTAACCACATTTATTTTCCCGCTTCGCGACCACTTTGGGCCCTACTATAGGGTATTTCTTATGCGACCAAGTTAACGCTGTTTGTTTCACACTTGTGTTTTCCTTTCTTTATTGAGAGAGAAGCAACAGTTTCAGCATTTTCCCAAAAGCCAAGGCGCACTTTAGTCTGACTTCAGCAGTTGTTAGTGTCTTGTAAGCAAGGCCAAGTCAACTTGGTGTGAGTGTGTGTGGGAATGTGTAAGAGTGTGTGTGTGTGTGTGTGTTGAAGTCAGAGGGCAACTTTGGAGAGGCTTTGCAAGTAAATACAGACATACGTCAAGTGTGAGAGTGTGTGTGCCTTTGGCGCACATAAATTAAAAGTTGTCAGGGAAAAAGCTAAGCAAAATGTACAAATACATGAATAAAGCAAATGAAAACGCTGACAAAATCAAATGTGGCTAATTTGTGACTTTTGAGTAAGGCAGAATTTCCATTAAGGAGACAGCAAACGGAAATGATATGAACTGTGTTGGGGTGTATTATATATTTAAAATAATATCACGTATACGTCACATCTGCACATTAAATAATATTTGCATTTGTCGACATGTTGGCATCACATCCACTGTGCGTTTGTGCTTTTTAATTTAGTTCTTTCGCAATATATAATTGAAATTAATGCAATTCAAAAGTTGAAACAAAGTCTACACAAGCTCACAAAATAAACAGAGCTCCGTAAATTTGTTGCAGTCACACGATACACCATATGCTCATGTGCGTGTGTTTGCATTTGCATATGTATGTGTAAATACATATGAGTGCTCGTAAAATGTATCTAACTTTGTGCGCTTGTATCTGCTGTGTGTTCCAATGCTACACGGACTTGCTATGTTGCATATGCGGCAATAAACAGACAGACATAAACACAAATATCAATATGGTACTTTTTAAATACAGTATTAGACTAGGAAACTATTTTATACTGCCTAAATTAAGTAATAAAGGGTATACTAAGGGTATGCTCTCTTCACTGTATCTTATCTGACAGTTCTTAAAAGCTAGTTTGTGTTAAAGAAAAGCTTTAAGCCATATTGGCACAGAGTACAAATTAGTCTCAATCTATTTAAACTACCAATTGATTTTTAATGAAAATATAGTATTAAGCTTTTCTGAACAACGTCGATAAAAGCGGCTGAGAGTTCTTTAAATGTTTGGGAAAAGCTGATTATTTGCTTGAGTTGAGCAAAATGCTGTTGCACTCACAACAAAGCAAGGCACAAAGCTAAGAGGATTTCTATTTCCACAGACACGCACACACGTGTGGCTGCAACAATTACGAACTGGTTTTGACTGCAACAGAAATCCCATCAGCAATTTGAAAATGCCCCAAATTAAAAGAAATTTGTAGCTTTGTTGCACAATTTGTACGGCCGACAGAGACAGAGAGCAAATGGCAAAGACAAACGCATATCAGAGATCAGAGAAAGCTAAAAACCCAATAAAAATAGTGAAAGAATTGTGAACGGAGGGGGAGTGAGTAAAGAGACAGAGCATGACAATGACAATAAATTAAAATGTGAAATCAAGTATATTGTTGTATTTTATTGCATCCGTTTTTCAAGCACGACAACTCTTGGCTTAATTGAAAAGCTGGTAAAAGCTGTGCAGGTGCTCGGTATTTAAGACATGCATGTGCCCAGTTCTTTAACTTGTTTCTCCACTCGTTGTTGTTATTGTGTTTGTTGCAATTGCATTTGCTGTTGCTTTTGCAGTGCACAGATTTTAGTTAGATAAAATTGAGTTTGCATACATTTGGGCGGCCAGGCAGCTGCATTGGCAGCTGTTGCACAAAACTTGGCAGCAACTGGTTGGGGCATGGCCACGACCACGTCCGACATTGTGGCTGAGACCGGAGCAGCTGCACGAAGGTAACGATGACTGCTCGACGCTGGCTGGCTGGTGGTAACAAGCAAAGGTAGCAGGACATCGCCTACGAATGAGGGTAACGTTTCAATATATTGTTAAAAGCACCACAAAGTGTGGTGTAAAAAGGACTGGTTCTATGGAGGAAGGGGAAAGACTGGAAACTTGAAACTTTACTAAAGTATTTGTGAACTATGTTGCCTCTAAATATTAGGCAAGGTATTTACAACCTGAAGTTTACAATGTAGTTTGATGATTAGATAAGAGCAACCAACAGTTACAAAGTCACACAAAGAAAGAGAACGAGAGAGGGAGAGAAAGAGAGTGAAATAGTGAGTAAGAGAGAGGGGAATATAGTGCTACTGTTGGACAGGATGTCCATGTCCATGTCCATGTCAACTAATGGGAGAGCAGGTGAGCTAATCTGTGTGCACACATTACACATACGCACTGTGAACACTTCAAGTGCTGGTCCTACTATCAGAAATAAGTACTATAAATAAATCAATTTAAATCGAACCATTTCGATCAAAGCTAATTGGAAAATTATAGAGGGAGAGAGAGAGAGAGAGAGTGTAAGCTACTTTACAAAATGAAATAAAGGCCAATTAGTAATTCCATTTGTACGAGTATTGCATGTACAAAATGCAATTCCAACTATTGTCGTTCCTCTTAAATTGCGGCATTTAGCCCCATTTGAATTGCAAGTGTTTCAAGTGTGCGTGTGTGGAAAAAATAAATAATATTTATTAAGCACAAGCCAGCCCACATATTATCCAGTTCAACTCGACTCAATGCTAAACTCACATGCACTTCAAAAACATACAACTAAAAAGTGAATGATCATTTTATTAAATTGATTTAATTTGCTGTGAAACTCAAGCTAATCTACATAATAAGTACTTCTTGTATATACACAGGCCAGGCAATTCATGTTGATGAATATCTCTAAAGTATTTACAGTCAACAAGATTCAATTTAATTTAGTTTCGATTCAATCAACTTAAAGTATGAATACAAATTATTATTATTATACTTGAACAGAACTCAAGAGCTAAAAAGCAAACCAAGTGGGATGCAAGACAGAGAAAGAGAGAGAAGAAGAAAGGAAAGAGATAACTAAATACTTTACATACTACATTACATACTAAAGATAGACAGTTTGATACTTGACTACGTTTATGGACTATAGTTTGTTGAGTATAGATTTTGGAATAGTACCGTTTAGACTGGGCTGCGCGTACTGTATGAAGCTCTCGGAGATGTAATGATGTGGCCCGCCAACGCCCACAATGCCACCACCGCCGGGGCCAATACCAACACCAGCACCACCCCTTCCACCACAGAGGTGCGAGGTCGCAGGTGTTATGCGTGCTCGTATCTCCGCTGCTCGTCCGCCGCCCTCCTCCAGCTCGTTCAGTTCGTCCTCTTCAATGTACATCGAGGGTACATCGTTTCGCGCCGGCCTGTGGGACAACAAAAAAAGAAGAGAGAGGAAGAGATGAAAAACAAGTCTTACAAATCTATTAAAACTTTTCACACACAAAATCGCTTTGTCGATGGCAGCAACTTACTAATAGTTCCCAAGACGATGTCCACTTTTTTTTTGCATATTAACAAAAAACGGAACAACAAACTAGTGGGAAAAGCAACAGTCGGGTGAAGACCACTGTAAGAGACCCTGTACACACAAACATATATATGCTTCTTATATAAAATTAAATTTTTTATCAGAGGTGTTCTACAAATCTCTAACAGCGCCAAAGCAACCCAAACGCAATTGTTGAGGTTCCTGAAACAAGCAAGCATTGCATTCAATTGTCTAAAAAATTGTTAAGAGATTTTACAAAATGAAATAATTATTGATTTAAACAAAGTTAATTTTTAAATTGAATAAAAATACATAAAATTAATTTTTTATAATTTTGTTAAATATATGAAATAGTTCTCAACCTAAAAGTGTTGTTGAAAATGGAAGAAAGTCGATGTTTTTGACTTCGAAAATATGTTCGAAAAACTCAGTCTCTTACATTTGAGGAACACCGACATTTCGACGGTTGTTTTCAAAAGCATTTCTCTTCAAAAACTCTAAAGCTTTCTGAAACACACCTAAGAAATATGTATCAAAAATTAATTGTTGAGCTGATCAAGAATACCTATACTCAATAGAAGCTTCATGCTCTTTAAATACAGGGTCTCACAAGTTAAGCGACCTCCCTTCACCTAACCTCAACTCGTTGGCCGCCACAAGTCAAACTTCAACATGGGGCAGCCATTGGGGAGCAACTGCTGCTGCAACTTTGATGCCATTTCACAGAGGGCATTTTTTCAATTTAATCGCCAGTCGCACGTGGCGTATACGCAATGCGACCACAACTGGTGTCAGTTGCGAGGCACATTCAATAAACTATTTCCTTATTAGCAACATTTAAACTTAATTAAAAGTCAACTCTTGCCCACGCGAATGCTAATTAATCCATGCCCTTATCAGTTGCAACTTGTGGCACACAACGTGTGTATGAGTGTAAATATTTGTACTATTACTTTTGCCACAAAAGGCAAATCATTCAAATTTATGCACTGGCGCAACTAAAAACGTAAACAGTGAAGAGTTAAGTGAGAAGAGGTGTGGGAAAGGGGAACAGTTGTAATGACAGCGGTTGAAATTATTTTAAATTCGCAATGTTACATATTTATGTGTGTGGCATGCCTCACTTTGACATAATATGCTTAAACGCTGCGAAATCATTTAATGACCCGCGTAGAGTCAACTGTTTATTGCTGTTTTAAATAATTCTTTTTAATTAATGTTTGATCATGCGCACAGTGGGGCAAAATATAGTTGTACATGGCTAAAGTTCAGGTGCTAAAAAGGGCAAGGAGATGGACTGATAATATGACGCTTGGTACGATTAAGCACCAATATCAATGTGAAGGACAGCTAAATGGTCCAGAGATGTAGATAGAAAGAGATAGAGGGGCAAGAGAGAGAGAGAGAGGGAGACACACACACAAAGGGCGGAGCTAATGCCGCAGCAACTGCAAGTTTGTCTTTCATTAGCTTCAACTCGCACCTGGCCACAGCTCTGACAGTTGACAGAGTCCGTAAAGAGGGATAGACCAGGGAGAAGGGCAGGGAAGATAGAAGAGGGACGCTAAGCAGCTGCTTAATTATCTACTCCTTGCTGGGGCGACCCTTTCAAAGCAAACGCTGATTTCTTATCTTAAACGAAACTCACTTGGCACTGCGGCAATGGCGGCAAAGCAGGCAAGCTACTTCCGTTTCCGTTTCCCTTGCCGAGAGTAGAACGAGAGAGGAAGAACTTGTATGTGCGTGGGTGTGTGAAAGGGAACCGTTCATTATGATTCTTTTACAAGTTCTTTTGTGGGTCGCAGTCAGGTGCAGGTTTAATTAATTTAATTACAGTCTAAGCATAATTTAGTGGGCAGCTGCATGAACTTCGTTTAGCCTCAATGCTCCTGCCCATTTCCGTTTCAGATTCGACGTCAGGCTAATCGATTCGGCCATTCCTGGCCAGTTGCCTAATGAACCCGACACCGTTTTGTGGTTGGTCATTGATTTAAGCGTACTTTAAAACTAAGTTGAACATTTGAAAGGAACTGCATTGAACTATACTTTATTTCCTAAATTGTATCTTTAGATATTGCATTCATTTTTTAAACTCGAAATTTGTTTACACATTTAAACTGTACTTAACTCAACTGAATTTTATATATGCATTTATTTCAGCCTTGCAACTTTCGCCATTAATTACATTTTGTTATTAAGACGAGCGCAAAAAAGTATGCAACAAATTTTTCAAGCCTTTGTTTGCCTTGCTTTCTGCTCTTTACACGTGCGTTACATAAATAATGCTGTAATTATTTCTGAGCACACACACAAACATACTGGCCCAACCGCAACACAGCAAACAATTTTATTATTAGTTTTTATATACGCTCAACAGAAAACAATAACATCAAGGCAAGAAAGGGACTTTCAACAGCAGATAACTCGACTAAGTGATACCCTGCGCCAGTGTTGTTTTGTTATAAGTCGTTTTACATAGTGACTACTGTGATATCGACAACTTCGTCATTAATAGGGTCATATAGTAAGTAATTTTGATTACTAGTCAAGAAATATTATTTTTTCAATAAGCAAAATCATCAAATTTATAATTTTTTCTAAGTATTCGTATTGACATCACGATTGTCCTATAGTCACTGTAATTTCCTCTACAAATTTATTAGTTTGTGTTACTACTATTAATACCAATTGCAAGTGAACAACCCTTCTGTTCAGTTGACTTTTACAGGGTACTTACCGCATGCTCTTGCGCACTTCCTGCGGCTCAGGTGGCCGCGGCCGATGTCGACAGACAACGACGATGCCGGCCACGATAATTGACGTCACAATGACGGCGCCTATCGCCACAACGGCGGCGAGTATCAGCAGCGTCGATTGCTTCTCCGGTCCGCTGCCAATGCTGGCGCCAGCGCCGACGCCAACCGCCGAGCTGCCGCTGCCACCGATGCCGTTGCTGCTGCTGCCTCCGCCATGATGCGTGGTTTCCGCGGGCGTTGGATCCTCCGAGAGTATCGATTCATCTGTATGTGGATGGCAAGAATAGTATTGTAGTTTCTCTTTTTCTTTTGAAAGTGATGGGATGGTTGGGGTTGGGTTTAGGGGTTGGGAAAGCACACACAATGATTTGTTATTTGCTTGAAATTAGTTTGATACGCGCGCCGAGTTTTCTCTCTAACATTTCTTTTGCTTTCTTTTCGCCATTTATTTATTTGCTTTGTTTTCTTCTGTGTGTTCGGTTTTGCTTAACTGATTGCTTTAACTGTGTTTGTGTTTGTAATTCTATTTATTTATTTATTTATGTGTGTGTTTGTGTCCTTTTTCTTTTGTTTCTGGTTTGCCATTTTGTTGACTGTTTCTGTTGCCGTGGCAAATTGTGTTGAAAATTGAAATTAGCCAAATTGGAAGACGTGAGGGTCGTCCTTGACTCGACTTGGCTTTAATTGTCGTTTTCCCCTTTCCTACGTTGCCAATCAAGTATCTTATTGCCAGAGATTGCCAAAAGCTGCGGCAATTATTAACAACATGAGAACGACATTGTTTATATTTATTAGATTTTCAGCAGAGAAATGAAAAGATGAGCAAGCGGAAATTGTGCTCTCAGTGTAGTCTGTCTGAGCTGATGATCCCTGTGGCAAGATTTATGCGATACATTCGTTTATGTCTGTCCAAAACTCACCTGCCACCTGCCACCCACCTGCAGCATTTCCGCTCCATTTGCGAGTTGAAACACTGCCAAGTGTGGCAAGTGGCATGTAGCAAGTGGCAGAGCGAGCATTTATGTGGAAATTGCCTACACCTGCGGCTCAATTTAATTTTTCTTGTTGCGGCTGCTTGCTCGGCCTTTTCATTCAATTTACTTGGCCCATTCTTATTAGCCCGTTTCTCTCTTTTAACCAGTTGCTGAGTCTTGCTTCGGTGTTCGGCATTTGACTTTTGACTTTTAACTGTGGCTTTTGTTTTCAGCTGGCAGCCTTATCCAGTTATTTGCTTTCTCATTCGATGAGAAGCCAAGAGTAGATTTCTCTCCTGCCCTGTTTTTTATTGGGCAAAATGTAATAAATTTACCAGATTTTCCAGATCTTCCTGTATTTCTTATTACTTTACTTTTTTTTTTTGGCATAAACTGATTTAAATCAGCAGCAAAAATCAGCGTCAAGCGTCGACGGATTTGCTATTATTCACACGTAAATATTGTTACTTCACTTTGGCTGCTGTCTTTACAATTTATTACCACACACAAGAGAGCAAAAGACAGAGAGGAAGATAGAGAGAGAGAGAGAGAGATGGCGAAAAATCCCAAGCAATGTGTAAATAATAGAAACTGCGTAGGCGTCTGACGCTGCCACTGTTAAAATTTCGCATAAATTACTTGTACTTGAAGCGCATTGGAGCCTTCGGGAGATCCTTTTGCAGTCCTTGGCCTGGCTATGTCTATGGCCCTTTGGTAATTACAGCTATTGTACCAAGGCCTGAATGGTCGCACTGCTGCTGTCCTTAATGCGACCGCATAATGCTGACAGAGAATCTCTCGACCAACCGATTCATTTGCTTACAGACTGAAAATGTTACTGAAACTGTAGATTGACCTGGTCTCCTACCCTCATTTAATTGAACATTTGCGTATCAAACACAATTAGGTGCATTAAATTGGGTAATATGTATGTGTGATTTATGGTCAACGCACCGCGCACCGTTAAGGCAAATGGAAAATGGCGAAAATGGCCAAACAATGTGGTAGACAGACGTAGTTGGTCTCTGGTTTGTTTGCTTGCAAACGAGTACGAAAATGAAAATGAAAACGGTAATGGAAATGCAGATAAAAATAAAAATCAGCATGAAAATAATGACAACGTTGTTGTTGTTGGAGTGCGAGTGCGAATGCGAGGCAAACAATAAAAGCAAAGTGTCTACGGCGTCCCGTTAAGCAAAACGAAAATTGAAGCAATTTCACTTTTGCCTTTGCTCGATGGGTATGAAATAAAGAAAGGCAATGCCAATGACACACACCCCTTACACACACTCACACAGCTGTTGTTATATCGTTAAGCATGGGGTAAAATGAAGAGGCTGTCGTGGCACGCCCTTGCGTATACGTAATATGCGTATGCGTGCTACGCTCTTCCTGTTCTTCTCTCTATCCTACCCTACCTATCTCTTCTCTCTCTCTCTCATGCTCTCCGCTTCTCTGCCTCAATGATGGAAAATGCTGTAATGCTTTACGCATCGCTGCATAACTCAGTCAGTGGATTAGAAAAGGGCGTCTTCAACGCCCACAATGAAAGGCAAGACCTGCCGCCAGGACATCAGGTTCTGCTTTATTCATTCTCTTCTTGTTCTCTGCTTTCTTGCTGCCAGAGACATGTGCACAGTTTTCGCGGCGGCTGATTGAAGACGATTTTCCTTGAACTTGCGTTGATTTGAAAATGCACTGAAGCGTTGAATTAGACACAGCCACGTCGATTGTGTGCAGAGAGTGAACAGTCAAAATCAGCAACTACAACCCAACTCAGTCAATTCTATTGACTTGGCCAAAAAAGTGACCCATAGCTGGCAACTGGTAACTGACAACTGGCAACTTGGCAGCAGGCAAATTCTGCCTTTGGCAATTGGCAAATATTTTGGCACACTTTATTTGGTCGAGACCAGAGATGTTTGCGAGTGCCATTTTTCTATTTTTTTCCTTTGGTCCCGTTCATCTCTTGGCTCGGGAACTCGGGTACTCGGTTATTCGTTCAGTCGCTCAGTCGTTCAGTCGGTTATTCGGTATTTCGATATTCGGGTACTCACCATATGGTCCCAGTTGTGCAGCCACGCGCACACGTTCAATCACCACCGGCGGGTCGCTGCGTCCCTTGGCGTTAACGGCATAAACTAAAAATTGATATTCACGTCCCGGCTCTAAATTATTCAAACGAAATTGTGGACTGTTCTCCTGCATGCGAAAGATGGGTGCAGATGTAGCCTGGAAAAAAAAACACAACACAAAAGCAGCAAAGATGAGATTAAGTTGAAAACAAACTAGTACAAAAAGATAAAGTCGAGCGAACTCGACTGTTATTTGCCTGATTCATAATACAAATAGTGCTAAAAAAAAAAAAAATTAATTTTGAATTATGTTTAATGTTAAATGTTCATTTCCGTTGCATACATTCCTCAACACTAGGGAAATTGCAGTTTGTATATTTGCAATTGTTTTTATTATTTTGATTAACGAGGGCATTGCAATATTATAAAATAAATATGATCTACCGAAGAAGTCTCTATAAAATCTAGACATTTTAACAGACAGACGAGTATATTTAGTTAAATTGATTTAATATTCCATTGATATACTTTTACCTGTTGTGCACATTTTTATAGACCCTTTGAACATTTTAAGTACAGGGTCTGAAAACAAGGCTATTAACATATCTCTACTTTTCGCTGCGTTATCTGTTTTAAAACGATAACCAGTTGACAGTCTGAGATACAACGTATGCTTAATAATATGCTGGACATATGGCTGCACAGCATGTCATGTTTATTTGTTGCCCAACTTTTGGGACAACAAACACAACACATAAATAATTATTCATGCCTAAAAATGTGCTTTTATGGGAGGAGTAGCTACTGCAGAGGGACACATTGTTCTGTGCAGGACGTTGTCTGAAATTTTAAACTGAATATCCGTTTGCCGTAATGGGACACAATCGAGTGAGCTTCGTTGGTTACGCACAAATTCCCACTCAAGTAAGCGTAAGTAATTTATGTTGTCCTTGCGGCGCATTTGCCACCAGCTCACCCGCTCACCCACTCACCCACAGAGTGACCAAGCTGCTGTCAATGGGACTCCCAGTCTTCCCACTGTATCCCTCTGCATCCCACTGTATGCCATTTTTATCTAGCGTAAAACTTTAAAGCACAAACGGTCCAACATTGGTCAATGTTCATGTCCTGCTCGTCATCCTGTAGTCCCTGTCCCTGTCTCCGTCTCCTTCTCCCTCATTGTCTCATTTTCTATCTGCATCTCTGTCTGTTTCTTTGCGCTTGGCTACTTTGCTAATAAACTCAACTCGGCTAACGCTGCATGAGCAAACCGAGCAAGTTGATTCCCCTTCCTCACACAGGCAATACGCTTCTCCTCTCTCCGCCGTAAGCTGCTGAAAGCAACCAAACGAAATGAAATGAAATTTTCATATGATATTCTCTTTTACGAGTAACAGAGATAATTTAATAACTCGGCATGAGTTTGCCATTGGCTTATGGATGCGATGAGATGGGTCGAGTCGAGGCTTGTGTCCGGTCTGTCCACTCGGTTGGTTAAAATGCCCCGCCCACTTTCAATAGCAACTTATAGCATTAATTACGTCGTCCTTTTTCCGCTCGAAACGAGCCGAAACTGAACTGAGCTGAACTCTGGCTCTCATGCTCTCAAAATCATATTTATTAATAATTCAAGCGGAAAAGTCAGAAAGAACGAGCACACTAATTGACCATATGGACATCGTGTTTCTTAACCTAATTTTAATTTCAGAAGCTTATCCTTTTATGTCCACTGCATGTCTTGTTTGCTTGCTTGTTTTCGTTTGAAGCTCAACTCACCTGATCATTGAGCGTGGAGATCTCGTTGTCGTTTTGGCCAAGCGTCTCACCAAACTGACTTCTACCCCCCGCAGCCGCCTCGCTGGCATACAGTAAATCTCCGCCCACAACCTCGAGCATAAAGTATTGAGAGAGTCCGCCGTCGCTGCCCGCCACACAGACCACCTCCAGGACGGTATCGTTTCTCAGCTCACACGCTTTGGGTGCCTCAGGAGCATCTATAGAAATTAAGATATTAAGATTGTTATACATTTTTTGGAATTTATATTTAATGTATTGTATATTTTACCACTTATTCTATTTAATTCAATACTATCTGTATTGCTTTTTAATTTAAAGTCGATCATTTCTGAATATGTTTTCTAATTATGTATTAACGGTTGTCTATTTTTTAAATTTAAAATTAAACTGCATATTTTTTAAATATTTTCTGGTGTTTAATAAATACAAATAAATTAATAAAATAGTCAAATAACTGTGCAATCAGCTTTAAATTACAAAATTAGTATTTGAGTTTATAAATTAAATAATTTTAATAATTTTAAGCAATTGTTTTTCAATATAATCTTAGTAGTCGATATTGATAGAGTAATATATAAACATTAGATACTTGTATAAATGGTTACTCATAGTCAGAGTCATAAAGCCTGCCACATTGTGCCATAATTTGCATGTGAATTTGGGCATTTTGTGCAAATAAAGGTGTGGCTAAAGACACGCCCACAG
Organism: Drosophila innubila; assembly: GCF_004354385.1. Taxonomy (NCBI): domain Eukaryota; kingdom Metazoa; phylum Arthropoda; class Insecta; order Diptera; family Drosophilidae; genus Drosophila; species Drosophila innubila. The sequence goes on from NW_022995380.1 coordinate 8,648,684, forward strand.
TTTGCATTAATAATGGCCAAATTTGGCTGACAGATATGGCTAATGATGGAGCTATATTTGCAGAACGGGCGCTCACATAATTATTTGTCAGAAATTCAACAAGGGAGCTGGAGTTGCATGCAACTGACTCTGCAAGACACACACATACACACACACTCATACACACAACGAGTAACCAATTATGTAAGTAGATCCTTAGGTGTGCATAAAGTAATGCATAGAGTAAGACCGACATCGACACTAAGACCGACACCGACACCGACGGTGTCTTGTTTAAATTGCACACAATGTCTACAGACAGATTGGACGAAATGGGGGTAGTAAAGGGTTGTGGCAATTTGCACCTGCTGTACTTACTTGCTGGCAATATGTGTACGAGACATGGCGCCGTCTGTCTGCCCACCACATTGCTGGCCCAACAAGCTAGAGTTATTAACTCGGAGTCGGTTTGTGGTAGATACGTCATAGTGCTGGTCAAACCATTCGATTGTATCCTGGAGTTGAGCACCTGCAAGCAGAGCGGAGGCACGAGAAAGGATTAGAAAACGTACTGCAAACGTTGGCGAAAATCATTGAAGCCAGGCAAGCATAAATATATTGCAAGGCAAATACGTTTTTATTGCAATGCAAACACTGTTGGATAAGTCCCAGCTCTAGTCAGGTTCAGTCGAAGTCCTGTTGAGCTCAGTTGAGTTGAGGTTAGTCCAGCCGAGAGAGAGTGCTTCTCTGCAGATTTCCAAATAACTTTTGCGGTAAATGAATTACTTTATTTATTGCGCACAGCTGTCCCAATCCTTAGTTGACTCACATGCGAATCTCTTAGCCAGCTTAAACTCCTTTCTCTCTCTCTCTCTATATTTTTCTGCTTTGAATTTAAAATGAAAAGTAACCAAACAAACCAAAAAAAAATACAGCTTTTTCTGGCATTGCGCAGCTGCTTCTTCTATTTCAACTCCCTGTAGCTGTTGCTTATCGACTTAAACACCCTCCCACTCAACTTCTATCTCTAACTTTACTGCTGCCAAGAAATGCACATCTTGTACATTCTGATTAAATTTTAATTTAGTCACGTACAAACGTTGCTGTGTCCCGTTTTGTCATTTGTTCGTCAGGGTTCGAGTCCACAATTAGAGTGCAAGTATTTAACGCAAGTTTTGCTAATAGCTGCGCACCTTTTCAGCTTTCAAGTGAATCAATAATTGTAGTCAACTGCAGCACGTCTTAAGTTCTCAGTTCTCAGCTCTCATTGCGTAATTACAGTTGGCAAGTCAACTTTTTGGGCCAGAACTTGCAGTGTACAATTGTGAAATAACCCCTCGATTCGAGGTAATACTTACTGGCGACACGTTGCGTGTATTGTTGTACGTCCAACTGAATCTGACCGACTCGGGCGGATCGGCGTCAACCTCGCATTTGACCTGTATTGAGTGCATGTTGATGGCTCCAATGGAGGTTTGCTCTGTGCCCGGCTTACAGCGCGGCGAAACTGCAAAATACAAGCACAAATCACAAGGGGAAAAAAACAGGCAAACAAATATTTAAAAATAAAAAAGTTTTCATTTTTCTTTTTTCAAATTTTCTTTTAGCTTTCAAATATGAACAGGCAGCTCCCGCTTGAATTCCTGCTTACTCCAAACCCCTCCTTGTTATGGAAAGGGGAGCAAGCAGTCTGCACGTCTCTGGAGCTTAGCTACAACGACAGAGAATACACAAAAAGAGGCTAAATCCAAGAGGAAGCCGAGCCTGATACATAGCCTTGGGCATAGTAATTAACATGTTTCCGTTTCATGAACGTAAGGACTTGCGTTGTTTTTATTCTGTTTCTTCTCTATATGCACAAAAGATGCGAGTAAATGTGTGTGTGTGTGTGTGTATGTGTTAGTGTATGTTTAGCAGGTATTGAAGAAGATGTTGTCGAGTTTACTTTCACTTGACGCTGGCTGTAAAATGAGACCAGATACGAGAATATGCGGAAGTTGAGCTCTAGCCCAGGGCCAAGTCTGTCTCTGAGAAGCATACACACACACACACACATACAAGAGCAGGTGTACACGCATATGTATACGTTGAAAGGTCCCCCTTTAAAATGTAAGTCACGTCAAGGCTGATAAGTATTTGCAGCTTTATTGCTTCTTGCCGCTGTTATCACAACTCGACTGCAATTCAGCACAATATGCTGCCCTCTCTCTTCCCCCTTTTGCACAACTTGTTGCTCAACTTAATGCTGAGAGTTATGTTAGCTTGAAACTTTTAAAATTCTAACTGTAAAGTACTTTAACTGTCGTAAAGCAAAAGAACGCATTTCCGACTTTCCCGGCACTGAAATGTGCAACTGTTTCCTTTGTAGGATTTTCACATGCACAAATAATCGCCAAAAAAAAAAAAGTGCTTCACTCTACAAGGAAGTTCTCAAAAGGTAAACGAATTGATTTCAATTTGCTGTTAGATAAGCTTTACTAAAGGATCAATTGAATTATTTGGTTCACTCGTCGCTTTATGCAATGCACATTAATCACAAAGTGAAATATTTCGTGTCGTTTTTCCCAAAAGGCAAAGCGCGCGAGGTTTATGAAAAAGTTGCCATAGAAAAAAATTGCCAGTTAAATTTATAGACAAAAGTTTTCCGTGTGTAAATCAATGGCGGTTATTTAGACTAGCGACAACAACAATTTCACAATTGTAAACAAGCACGCGTTCGCATCCACCACTACAAACACACACACACACACACACACACACACACACACACACACACACATGGGCTTGGCCATGCATAATTTCTAAGCAATTTCCTCATCCGCTGCAAAAGTTGGCAACTTTAATTTTTTTGTAGCTTTGCTTGCAGCCAGTTGATTTTATTTCGCAACTTCCGTTTCCGTTCCGCCATGTTTATTCATCATATTGTGCTGCAATGTTCCCGCTGCTGTTTCTTTATATTACAATAAAATTGCTGCTGTGGCAGCTGCAAAAGCTGTTTACTTACACTGCACTTTCAGGGTGAGACTGGAGCTCCGCGTCTCCCCCTCCGTGTTCGTCGCCCCGCAGGCATAGGCCCCCGCGCTCTCCCGCTCCAGCTGTGTCAAGTGCATGATATCCGTGCTCTCGCCAGACATTCGCATGCCCTGAAACAATAACAAAAGCAGCAACAATTGAAAATATAATAAACAACAATGCAAGGATGAAAATGTAATGAAGATGCTTTAAGTGCATCTGAAAATGGTAGATGATTTATTTTCTAGCAAATGCTTTATAAAATTTGTGAAACGAGATCTTAAAGAAAAACTTGTTTAACTTCGGTCAAGATTTATGTGGAAGCACTCGGCTTGCATTTTAAGTAGTTTTAATTGATCAGTTATTGGAAATTATTAATAAAAACTCGTTCATTGAATAAGGGAATGACTGACAGGTAATCAATGCACAGTGTCAAATATAGGATCTAAAAAAATATCTATATTCAGAGATGTTTTGCGATAATTATATAACAAGAAAAAAAAAATGAATGGAAAAAATATTTGTATCAAATCAATTTCAAATTCTATATCAATGGCTTTATATTTAATATCTTTTAATATATAAATATCAGCTGAATTATCACAAATATTAATTAATTTTTTAAAGTGATGCTCACGTAATTCATTATAACGATAAATACATTAAATTATGCTTTTATAAATCAAATTTACGTTCTGTTGATACTCAGTAAAGATATAAAACAAAACACTGTGAATAGAATATTTCAAATACTCAATTCAAAATACAAATAAATTCAATTTGCATTCGAGTGCTGTATTTCGCGCATTGTTAAATTCTAAACTGTGCTAGATTTTAATGAAAACAAAACTTTCGCTTCTGCCCCTCTTCGCCTTTGCAACACCCTTTCAATTCAGTACATTCCAATGTGATTTCAGTCGCATGAAATGCAATTTCTAATTAATTTTTTCCATAATAATTGTGCAGCTGTCAAAACTTGAATTCAGAGTTGCATTTTTGTATTTAAAATATATGTAGCTTGCATTTAATTCATGGCAAATACCCTGTATACGTGAAGACGTACAAAAAGTAGTTATATACAGAAAAAAGTAACTCTGTACATTTTTAAGTGCTGGATTGCAAACTTTTTTATACTATATTAATGCAAAAAAAAAAAAAACAGGATAATGAATGGTCGATCTCTTTCTAGTAGCGAATTTGGTGTTCTTTTTTCCATTAAATAATATTTAATATTACTTTTATAATATGTTAATTTGCAAATTAAATTAAAATGTAATGTTGCAAATCATCAGAACCATACAGAAAGCGATTTGCAAATGCATTATGTAATGAATCGTTAATGCATTTATTGCCGCATATTTAGCAGACAACTGAAAGTAGGCAACAAGTAGCAGATATTAAATAAATATAAAAAATATTCCAATTATAATTAATTAATGGTAATGTTTGTTTTAGAATCTGTAGTAATTGTGCTGTATACAATATGTGCACAGAATACTTTTAGCAGCTTTTGTTGATGATAAAAAGGTATGTTTTTGAATTGGAATTGAAACATACAACATAACATTTTAGTTTTCTCATAATGTGTAAGTTATGTGCAATCTATTATCAATATCTGTTGATAACCGTGCCACATTAAATTAATTTCGAAATATAGCATTATAAAGCATATAAAAATGATAAACTTTTGGGTTATAAGACGAGCTGTCATCTGAAGGAGTGACAAAGTTTGTTTTCTTTTTTGCTGCTGTTGCTCTCTTTATGTAATCTTCTGTGCACATTGGCACATCGTTTTTCACAATTTTTGTCAATTTTGTGTAAATTTTTGTTTGCAACTGGCAAAGGGCAAAGCCCGCTGTGCCTTAAATATTGATAAGTTTTTGATCTTGCGCACAATAGCTTAGAGTAATTTGTTAAATGCGTAGCTCTAAGAAGCTGAAAGAGCAGAAAGAAGGCGAAGAAATATGATTTTCTGCTGTGCCATGAAAAATGATGATGTTTTCATGTGAACAAAACTGTCAAAGGATGTCAAAACCTTGCCGTTTTATTATAACAACAGCACAATACATCTTAGGACGAACAATGATGGTCAAGCTTTGTGGCTTTAATGCGATTATGAATGAAAGACGCACCCTGTGGTTCGCTCCGATTGGCAGCTCATGTGGTTACATTTTGGAATCTCAGATCTGGTTTACTTGTTGTATGATTAATGCTTAAATAATTTGTAATACGAACTAGTCTTCAATTAAAGGCATAATGGCGCAATTATATACATACAAAACTGTCATATATCAAGTATACGCACTAAGTGGGCGGTGTAACCCAATAGGCCACATATTTTACGCCTTGAGAGTGTTGAGGGTTGCCCGCAGCGTTTGAAATTTTGGCGTTGCAAACAATTTTGTTATTAAATTAAACCGCAAAGTGTCTGCTTAAGTTGCCACAAGAATTTTGACAACCAGCAACAGCGGGAAGAGACGAGACCTCAGCAATTGATAATAAAAATTGCCAAGAGTTTCTGGCTACTTAATGGGCATTGGTCAGCAGTTGTTGGTCAGATGAAGCAGATGGCTGAAATCAGTTGGTCACTTACGTTCTTGAACCAGGAGTAGCTGGTAACCGGAGGTCTCGCATCCGCACGGCACTTGAACGTGACATTTTGGCCCTCGGCACGTGTAACCATACGGCTGGGATCCTCGTTGGCCAAGTGCACCGACACGGAGGGCGGATCTGCAGGCAAAGAAAAGAAAAAAGAAAATAGAAAATAGAAGAAAATTGAGATAAAGTGAGAGGCAAAGTTAGTGTAGGAGGAGCGCCAAATCAAATGAGCGCTACAAATAGCCGGATAAAAGTCCGAATAATAAACGCAAATGGCTCATAAGGTGAGTCCAACAGTCGGCCATTGCGTAATGTAGTTAACTCAAGCTGCCGTTGTCGCTCCTTCTGGTCAGTCTGTTGCCTTGTTTCTTTCTGTATGCCGCTTGACTGCACATCCCTTACCGGAGGCCAACACGGCCTGCTTTTTGGCCATAAGCCAAAATGGGTCTATTAGTTACGGTTGTAAAAATCTAATACGCGACCGAGAGAGAAACTGGCGCCAACAGCGCGTCATATCCGGCCGCCATCTTGTGTGCGGGCGTGGCACAAAACTATGGCGTCTCTTGACGTCTCTCGGCAAAAATTGCTGACGTTTATGGTGAATTATTAAAAATGCCGCACAAAATTAAATAGAAATGAAGTTCGGCCTGAGGTTGTCAAGAGCAAGAGCTTCTTTAGCTTGTTCCGAGTGCAGGTAATTTAATTTCGTTGTTGCTTTTCGCTACGGCAGGAGTAATGTAAATCGGAAGCCGGAAGCGGATGTTGCCAATATTATGAGAGGAAACGGGAGCAGTTACGTAGCTAGGCGAAAAGCGAGCACAGGAAACATAACAGTGCAAATTTAATCAAGTCAAGTCAAAAGCAGTTGGCAATGCAAAAGGCCAACAAGCAGCAACCGAACAACGAACAATCATGATGATGATGATGATGATGCTGATGACGACAATATGACTGCATTTTATAAGCTGCTTAGAGGCGGACCAACAGGTGGATCTGTGATCCCGGGGCCAAGAGTTGAACCATGGCCAAGAGTAGGCCTAGAAATGCCTGTGAGAGTCGGAAAAAAAGACAGAGGAAGTGAGAGCAACCGAGGGTTGTGTAAGCTCAGGTGCCCTAATCAAATAATGTTGCTCTGGCCCTAATACGCTTCTAATTGGACTTGCCTGGACGGAAAGAGCTTTCAGCAAAACACACACACTGTGAGAAACACACACCTAAGCCTCTCACTCTCTGTGTGTGTGTGTCGCTTTGTTGACATAATTGAAAGTATGGCCAGTGTTCATTCAGCAACAGTCGCAACAGTTCAGCTCTCAGCTACAGAAGACTCACAATTGTGCACATGTATGTGTATTGCTTGTGTGTGTGTGTGTGTGTGTACTTACATGCCACACGTATAATACGCTTGTCCTCAATGGCGCCGCCGGAGAACCAAGGATTCGTAGCTCGACACGTCAATTCCGCATTGTCGTTCTCCGATGTCACCTTCAATGTCAAAATGCTGGTGGTGATGTTTGCATCCTGCGAAATGCACAATAAAGTGAAAATATTCATAAATACAATGCAAGTAAAAATGTTAAAAATAAGTTTACGACTAGTAAATAATTGTTATTAAACTTACATAAATTTTAAAGTCTAGTCGGATAAAATTTATTGTTATCCAATCTTAAAGCAAGAATAGTACGCCAAACGAATTTCGAATATTTTTTTTAGAAAACCAAAAAAAGGAAGAAAAAATAAAAGGGATCATGAACTAGCTAAATTAAAATAAATCAAAAAATCAGAGTACAAATATTTTAATTGTAGGACAAAGAAAATGATATAGATTTTATAGGACTTTAACAAAAGGTGACACACAATATTTGTTATAAAAATGTTATGTTCTTTAGCTGGTTAAATTTCATGAGTATAAAAAATTCCCATGAAAAGCGATTTATTCCATATATTTCCATATTAAATGCTTGCTAGTTTTCTTCTTCTCATTTTTGGTTTCAAATTCAAAATTCATATAGGGAATCAGCAAGAATATCAATCTGTGCGAAAAGATTGAAAATCATCTTCAGTCTGAAAGGCAGGCAACAATGTTTTTTCTGTCAGACTTGGCAACGTGCGTGTTGACCTGTCCATCAATTCGTTGGCAACAGTCAAGCTGAAAATCAAAGCCATGTCTGTAATGAGCAACATGCCACAGATCCACATCCTGTCGTGTCTTTGTGAATATGTAATGCAAGAGTTTGCCTGATGCCAAGTCAAGGCAGGAGTAAAAACGTTCACGTGTCCAAGACATCAACATCAGTTTGGGCTCGAATCTCCATTCATTAACCCTGACATAATTAAAAAGCTAAACAGGCAACAGACAAACTGGGAAACCGAAATCCCAAAGAGACGTTTTAGAAGTCTTACAAATGTTCTTCTCTCCTTGACATAGAAATGAAGTCGTCTTGAATATGCAAGTCAAGCACAAGCTGATAAATTCAAGGCTCGTTACGGAAAAAAGGAAACGAAATATTTTCTCGACGCTTTCCACATAAATTCAAATAAAAATTCGCACATTAGTCGAGTCAATGTCCTGGCGTCCAGTGCAAATTTGTATAGCTTGACTTGAAAGTTTTCGCCAGTGCACTTCATCAAAGTAGTCCAATGGGAGGAAGCTGTAAAGTGAAGAGGAGCGAGAGGAAGGGAGAGCAGCAGGGAGCCAGCCAGGCGGACGACCCCTTGAAGTCAACTTGTCTGCAAGCTTTTGGCTGCTGTTAAAAACTTTGCCCGCCGCTCACGTCTCCTCTTAGAGTCAGCCAATGGTCACTGTTGTTGTAGTTGCACTTCAGAGGTTAGCAAAGCATCTGTGTGTGTTTGTGTGCTACAGCTATCAAATGTCAAACGTAAAAAGCCAAATTTGTCGGGCAGAAAAGTTGCCGTTGTCATTGTTGTTTCTGCTTTTGTTGCTCTGACCAAATTCGTTTGACAATTTGCAGCAATTTTATATGAGAAAGATGGTCAACGGTTGGGACACTCACCTCCTTATCACTGTGCAGCGTGACCTCGGCATTGCGTATGGGCTCACCATCCAAAAGCCAAGTAATCTTGGCAGCCGGATACGAACCCCACGATTCACAGCGTATGGCCATCGGATGTCCAGCTGTGAGTAGATCATTGGGTGTTAGGATCTTCACTCGAATGGGTTTCACTATAAAAACCAAATGGTTATTGGTTACCAGCCAGAATTCTTTGTTAGCGCAGTTAACACTTACGGTGAACTTGCACGGTGACATCTTTGGTGACAGGCTCGAGGAGACGTGTTCCTTGTGCCCGGCACTCAATGCGCGCTCCATAATAATCCCGTGTGGTGGTGCCAATGAGCAGCTGATTCACCATGACAGTGGCCCCCTCCTCGACTGAGGTGTGACTGGTGCCGATGAGCTCGTGACCGTCCCGCCACCAGGTGACCTTCGGCGGTGGACGACCTGAAAACCGAACAAAGAAGTGAATGAGAAGCGAATTGAGAAGTAAATGTGAAAAGCTGCCATCTCACTATGGAACTTTCTGCCTAAAAATGTAACAAAAATCAATATCAATATCAAGAAAACATATATAATATATATTGTACTATAGATGTTACAGCCTTTCAAAGTTTACAATTTAAATATAAAATTAATCTGTAATTTGACGACAATTTTACAATCAATATGAACCACAAATATTATCTTGCTATTATCTGAAAAGTAAGAAAATGTGTACAATTTATATTTTATTGATAATTTTTTTTACCTTCCAATGAAATATATATTTTGGGAAATTAAATGTTCATGTCTCTTGTTGTAGCACAGTAAAAACAAAGTTTAAATAAAGCAGAAAAATAATTCTGAGAATTTTTATGTATTTTTAAGGCTTAAATTTCTGGAAAATTTTATTTTTGGTACAATTGACTTTTTGGGGAAGAAAATTATCCAGAAGCACCACTGTGCAGTTTTTCAATTGGCAGCCAACTGTCGTATGAAATGTGGGCGAAGGTCGTTGCCACATGTGGCACTCAATTGACAGGATTTCTGAGTAAATAAAGCGCTGCGGTGGCAACTGGCAACTGGCAACTGACAACTGGCAGGCTTAATGGGTCAAGTCGGGCAAACAGATGTCAGCTGTCACCTGTCACCTGACCACCTTCTCCATCCCGCTCTACTTACCTCCCCTCACTTGACAGCAAAGAAACAGCTCGTAACCCTCGCGAAATGGTCCTGCCATTTGGGAGATCTCCTTGCCCTGCGCATCAAAGATGCGTGGCTCCTCGGGAGGCACTGCGAATAAACAAAGATAGAGATAGAGCTAAAGGGAGACAGACAGATTTGAGAGGGCTTCAAACTCACCCACTAAAGTTAGATTATGCCTAAAGTTGCGAGTGGGCGAGTTAAAGAAATCGATGCGACAGCGATAGACGCCGCCATCCTCGGGCTTAACATCTTTAATCTGTAGGCGCGAGTCCTTGGGATTATCGCCGATGCTAAAGAACAAACGTTGACCCAGATCGCTAGCTATGGCCGCATGTGGCGCCAACTTCACATTGCCACCGCGCGAGTCCAGACTGCAACAAAAAAGCCAAACGGTTAAGTGTGAATTTAGTGTGGGGGCGTGGCAAACAGACTGAGAGTGAGAGAGAGAGAGAGAGAAGGGGTAGGGGAGTAGAGGTGCGCTGATTATACATCATAAATAAACATATGCAGGCAACTCTGGGCCATTAGTTGAAGTTGGCGCCCAGGTTGTCCTTCTGTTCCCATAATTTACGTCCATAAAAAATGACGCTCAATTTGCTCGAGTGTGTCTGTGTGTGTGAGTGTGTTTAAGTGTATCTGTCTGTATGTGTGTGTGTGTTTGAGTATTGTATTGCTGCTGCGTTTTTCGAATTTACCTTCGCTTCGTGCCAGTTTGCGACATTGGCAGCTTTAGCGTAAATTGCAGCAATTTGTTGCTGTTTTAGCAAATTACTCTGTTTATTTTATGTACAAGAGTCCAAACACTCCCATCCACTTGAATTGCTGCAGTCGTTTATGATTATCGACTGGTGGCCAGTAGTTCACCTGCAACTCGCTTCGTGCCACATTGTTGCATTCTGGCTGACACAGATCCCTGTTGATTGTAATTATTGTAGTCGTTGTTGTTGTGGTTGTTGTTGTCGTTGTTGCTAGTGCTCCACTTGAAATGCGTGCGGCACATTGAAAATTTATCAAATGAAATGTATAAAGCAAGCGAGCTCTTGGTATGTGTGTGCAAATTTGCTACACTTTAGCGATGGCAAGTGTAATCGGATGTGCTTTACATTTATTATAACAAAGTGGATTATGACGGTGTGGACGAGAGAATCCTTACCACACACATATATACACAAATATCTTCCGGGTCCTGAGCTAAAATGTTGTCGCCGGAATTCAGTCAAACGCACAAAACGAACGCAGAAAAAATAAAGTGAAAAATTTAATCGTTGGCACGCCGAAGACTTGATACCCTTATAAGCACATGCATTCAATAATAGTCCGGATGATTTTTGACCTAGCGTTGCTTTGACAGTTCTATGACATAGTAAACCTATTTATAATTTTTATTTTTGTTTTCTGCTTATTGGTTTTAAAATGTTTGCTTGTGGGACAATCATAAAATTCAATTCAAAACATTTCCTCTAATTTGGCATTGGGGCAATCGAATTCAGTTATTATCGCTCTAACAGGACTTCACAAATTGGCTTAGGATATATTAATATGAGCATACCAAATGCAGTAACTTAATGCGTCACACATTTCGTGACAGGATTATAATGTCCTCTACTATAAGGGTATAAAAAACAACGAAGGGAAAAATGCGCCAAATGTGATGGCAGCAAAGGATGTTGACGATTACTTCACGTTTTTGATGGATGGCTGTTGCCTGCAGGTTGCGTGCGGGTGTGTGTGTGTGTGTGTGTAGGTATATGTGTGTGCTACTCGGGTGTAACATTTCCGCTTGTCGGCAACACTTTACGTCTGTGCCAGGCTTAGATGCTTCAACTAAACAGTTTGGCCAGTCTTTGAAATTGATTTGCCGTGCGCTCTCTCTCTCTCTCTCTTTTTCTCTCTTACTGTACTAACTTACCTGTACAGCGGTATACCGGTGGTATCCTTGAACCAAAGCAGCAACTTCACCGAATCCTGCGGCGTTGGCGGCGACAAATCGCAGGGCAGCTCGACGGTCTTGCCGGTTGCGGCCCAAACCAAACGTGCGGGTACTGCAACAAAAAAAAAGACGGCAAAAGCAAATGATTTATTTTATTTATTTGTATATTAGCAAAGCAAGGGAATGGCAGAGCAACCAATTGAAGTTGTCAGGTAGGAAGCTGGCGCCGTTGATAAAATATATTTATTTCTTATTTGCACATCCTGCATGATTCGGCTGATTGTTTGTTATTTTAACACAATGCTTCCGCTTCTGCGAATCGCAAACAGATACACACTGCAAAAAGGTGGGGGCTAACAAAGCGAGGGGGCGGTGCTCGGAATACGCCCGCTGACACCCACGCCCCTGTCGGCTGTCATTGTCATTGTCGTTGTCGTTGTCGTTGTCGTTGCCGTTGTTCGACTCTTCCGTTTGCCGGTTGTCGGCATCAACGTTGTCCTTGTCTTTATTGTTGTTGCTGTTCCCTGTCGAGTTTTGTTATTTTCCAGCGGAGACAAAACAAAAATATTTCTTTTTATGCTAGGCTGCTTCACCACGAATTTTTGGGCTCGTGTTTTGTATTATTTCATTTCGACAGGGCAACCTGTAAAATTGTGACATTGCTTCCGCTCCAATGGCTTCTTTTATTTTAATAAGAGGCGCCCACGAAAAAAGCATATTGCTGTTCAATATACACTAACAACCAAAGAAATGATTTTTCCTGCGGCCAATGCGTGTATTCTAACGTGGGTGGATCCAGCTTTCGCTTGAAAGAAATGTTCTGCACAAATTATTAAAAAATTTAATGGATTTTCTGCTTGTGGTATTCTGCAAAATCCACTCAATTTCGAGCACTGCATACTAACGAACATCTCGAGCGTTGGACACCGCAAAGCAAAAATGTCAGAAACATCAACAGCCAGCACACCAAGAACAACAGCGCAACAAAAAACGTCGCATTTGTTTTGTAAACAATTTTAAAAGACATTTTTCACCTGCTTTTTTGTTGTTATTTCATTACGACACCCTGTACATGGAGAATATGGAAGTTATAGCTTCAAGCGAATTTATATGGCAAGTATCTGTGAGCCGTATAGATTTTTAGTCTCTAGACTTAGGTGTATGGGTTTCAAAACATCTTATGACATACATACAAACTCAAAAGTTTCACAACATTAAATTGAAATATTTTTAATCACCATAATTATATATTTTGCAAGTATAAAAATGAATTATTATTACTTGGTGATTTAAATTATAGTTTAGCAGAGGGTATCTCTTAGTCTAGCAGCTTCCAACCTCCGAGTATTTTCTTGTGTGTGTGTTTTTTTAGAGGGGTTATGTGTCGTCTTCACGGCACTTTGATGTTCAAATGTTTTTCCGAAAGTGTCGAAAGTGAAGCACAAATTTAATCGCAGCCTTAACTCACTACCGTTTTCATGCCTCACCCCTCCACAACTTACCGCCACTCACTCCCCTACTAGGTGCCATTTACCTGCACAAGCAAAAGGATTAGCGAAGCGACAACCACAGTTTCATGCATACATTTTTGAAATCGCCCCGCAGAACACCCGACTATGAAAGTATTAGAAAATTATTGAGATGCCACCTCGGCACGGAGAAAGGGGAGAAGAGAGAGCCGCAAAGCCGCAGGCCATTTGTTATATTGCATTGCATACTTTCCGGGGCGCATTCGCTGACAGCTTGAGCTTGAGCAAAATGGCAAATATGGCGGCGAGGCAACTTCCGCTGTGGCAATTTGTCAACGCTTTGGCTTGTGGCAAGGCTAAGCAAATGTGAGCGCTGCAGAAGCTAGAGGCGACACCTAGTCGTAAATCCTGATGAATGGCTTGCATGGAAGAAACAGGCAAATTGTGAAAAGTCTTTAGTTTATATTTGCATAGCTGTTGCTGCGTTTGTTTGTCCGTCTAATTAGAGGCAATCAACAAAACTGCAACAGCTTTGAAGTCGTCCAGCAGCTTTGTGCCGCACGTGCGCCCTTCTCTCTCTCTCTCTCTCTCTCTCTCTCTCTGTCTTTATCTCTTGACTGTGCGTGCCCCAAATCATATCTATTTATAATTGACTGTGGCATGCTCCCAGCGCGCTGGCGGCAATCGTCTGCCCATTTTTAATGATTTACGCATTCGTTTAATTCTTTTATTGGCAGCCCAAGGGACGATGACTTTGATGTGTGTTCCGTATCCAAAATACAGTTGGCTCCTCTCTTGAGTTTTGAATTCTATCTACCTGCCTGCCCTCAACAAATGCTGCTGGTTCCCATTTCCCATTTCCCATTTCGTTTTGATGTTTTGTTTTGACACATCACATTATTTGCGACTATTTTTAGTCGCTTGTAAATTACTTAACACAATGTGAAGTCGCTCGGGTCGAGGGGACGATATACAATTGGAATTTTTGACTACTTGAACAAAGATATTCATTCATTCGGTGGTTCATTATTTAAACATCGGTGAGCATTTGACAGGCTCTCAACATGGATCAATTAATATCCATCGAATGTGTTGAGAGTTGTAAAGAGTGCTAAGAGCTTATGTCTCTATTCTGATTTCAAATCTAATTAAGGAAATGTTAAAAGAACTTCTATTTATTCTCAAATACGGGCTGGCTATAAATAAATAAGCCATTTCGTTTTTATGAAGATTTTACAGAAATGTTTGAAATGAAATAAACCATATTATCTTCAGCTTTTACTTAAGGTCTAAGACATAATCCCGTTTTATGTGAGTCTGTCTTGTGTTTTATTATGCAATGTTATTTAAAAGTCTGAAAGTCGGCATGATTTTGTGCAGATATTACGCATACGCAGCGTGTGACTTTGCATGCATAAAACAGCAGTTGTAGCTGGCCGACAATCTACTTTCCTCGCTTGTGTGGGTGCCTCGTTGTGTGTCCTCTAAACAACCCATTAATTATGCGGGCAACAAACAGCTTCTATCTGCTCAGCAGCTTTAACAAAATAGCTTGCACTTTAAATTTAATTTAATTAATTTAAAATGATGTCAGTGCATGCAAAACTGCCCACTGTCCGCAAGTTTAATGAACCCAAAGCAGGGGTAAAAATAATGAAAAAGAAATGAACATTTTTGGGGGGAAAATACAATAATAGAAAATCAACAAAACGTGTCGCTAAATAAACTAGATATCAACGGCAGCGTGCCAAATGTGGCACGCAATGTAAACAACAAAAACAACGTGTTCAGCAGCACATACACAAAAAGAAAAAAACAAAATAAATGGCAAACAAAGAGAGGGCAAAGAAAAAAAAATAAATAAAACAAATAACTTGGCAGCCTTTCAATAACAGCGCATTTCTGTGACTTGTTTTAGTTTTTCAATTTTATCAAATCGCTTTTATTGCACAATTTTTTCAATACATTATTTTATTTTCAAAGTTCGGTTTATGCCACCTCCGCATCCTGCATAGAGGTTGCTTGATGGGCGTGGCATGTTGCGTGTAGCGTGTTTCAAGCTAACGCCACATTGGTTGCGCTGCGGTTTCTGTTTGTTGTGGTTGTGGCATTGAGTTCTATGAATATCTCTGCTTGTTGCATATTTTTGAATAAAATAATACAAAAAAAACACATTGTGCGTTTACTTTCAGGTGCGGAAACTTGAATACTCTATTATCTGTGATTTATGCAAATGTATGTTGAATTTGGTTTAAACAAAGTCAAAATGTCGATTCAAGAAGATTTTCTTTTGTGAATTAAGTTGAAGAAAGCCGAGAAAATCAATTCAGTTAAAGATAAATAGTTTGATATAAGATACAGAAAGATCAACTTGACAATACATAACGTTAGAGACATTAAGCTAAAGAGAACGAAAGAAAAGCAACTTTAACTGATAGATACTTCACAAATGCTTGTCAAAATTCGTTACAAACCCGCTAATACCCTGTTGGCATAGAATTATGTCTGTATTTGTATGTGCGTATAAGTTCTGTGGCTTTTTACGTGGTTTCAGTTTGATTGAAACATTGGCCAATACACATAAAAGTCAATTACATGCATACAATGAAAAAGAAAGTTAATTAAATGAAATTAGTTTAACTTATCCTTTCAAATATTGTACATAGATAAGGCTATATGTGTGTGTGTGTGTGAGAGAACTGTTAGCTGTTGCTAATGAAAAGTTTATTTAGAGCGCTGGCAACTTTGAACTAAATTAGAGGCAATTGCCAAGATAAATATTTAAGTTTCACTATTCACAGCTGCCGCATCTGCCATATGCTCAGCGATGCCTGCCACAAGTACAACAACAACTACAACAACTACAACAACTAGAGTTGCTTCAGTTTCTGTAGCTGCTGCCCTTTTAAATATTTTATGTAGCTGCCTTTGTCCTGTTACATTTTTTGCCACGCTGCGGCACATTGGAGCAAATTGTTTACATTTAAATTGTACATTATGGCAAACAACACACACACACACACACGGTCACAAAATGTTGCAAGTTGAAAGCGAAAGTGGTTGGCAGCATCCCAGGCACAGCCTAGTGCCACATGCCACGCCTTCAGCTCTGGCGTAAGTAGTCAAAGTCGTCAGTGACCCTAATGTACTTTCTCACACTTTTACCATGCATTACGGACTAGCTAACAGCAGCAGCCATTTTGCCCAGTAAACACACACACATGTACAAAGAACTTTTTAAAGTGCTTACTCACACACTCACACACTTGCACACTTGCACACTTTTGCTAATATACATGCGAGTACAAGTACGGCAGTATTTACTTATAATTAGAAATGCCAGCTTGTTTCTCTGCCTCTTTCTTTCCTTCCTTCCTTGCTTCCTTCCTTCTCTCTTCCTCTGACTCTTGTTGTTTTTATAGCTTTTTGTATGCATTTCCGGTTGCCAGGAAATAAAGCTAACAATTTTTAACAGACAACTAACCAAAACTTGTTTAACCTTTCCCCTTGCCTTACCACACTTTTGTTTTTTGATCAAAACCATAGCTCAAAAACAGTTTAGAAAAATTATTTAATAGCCAAATTTTCAACTATAAATACACAAACATATTTGGCCAAATTGCTGTGTCCGAAACGTAAACAAATTCGTTGGCGCCAGTCACAGATCCGTGCAACGCAACCAAGCAACAAATGCGGCAACGCGGCAAGTCAATTAGCCAAAATATGTATCTTAGTGTACATAAATATATTTGGCAAGAAATTTTGTCAAGCTGTTTATGGCTGACACAGTCGCTAGTTGGCATCAGCATCAAAAAAATATAAGTATTAAGGAAAGAAATTCTCTTCTTGGTTATTTTTTCGTAAGCATGTAAATCTTAAAAATTGCCTCTGATTTTTGCCTTTATTGTTTCAAATTTGTATACCCTGTTAAGCTACAGAACAGATACTGAGGCTTAATAAAATCTTTTGTATATAATTTTTTTGTATTTACCCAACAATAATAACAGATCTTAGATATCTATCAATATCAGAGGAGATTTACAGCTTCTAAAATCTAAATTTTTATGCCTGAATGTGAGTATTTAATTTAAAAACTTGTATTAGCCCAGTAAAATACATCAAATTGATCCTACAGAGTATATGCACTTTTAAAACCTTTCTTATTTGTTGAGTTTTTTTGTTGTTGCCATTGTTGTTCTCTGTTGAGGTCAGTGAAAGTTTTTAAATTAAATTCAGCGACGCCATTTTCAATTAGAAAAGTTCGCTACCAAAGTTGTTCAGAAAAGAAATTCATCGTTGGCCTAAACCAGAAAAAGCGAACTGAGTCAATGCCACGCAGGCAGCCGCAGGGTCTGTGTGTTGATGCCACAGACACGGCGCGCCGGAGCTTGCTTCATTGGTAGTCTTTGCCTCATCATCGAGCTTTTCAAGCTGTTATCAGTTGTTCAGTTTCCTTGGGGCGAGAAGGCTTTTGCTTTCAATTAAAATGCGTTCGCTGTCATTTTGGACGCCGTATTGCACTTGCTACGTGATTTCATAATACAAAAACCTTAAAAAATATTCCAGTCAGCACTTTGTTGTCCTTGTTTTTGACGGCTTTGTTGGTCGACCATTACGTGGCGCTTTTTGAGTTTCCATTTCAATTTTCTCTCAGTTGTATTTTCGACGGCTTTTGGCAACTGTTGCGCGTGAATGTTGTGCTGTGGCAATGAAAGCCATTCAACATTAAATTTTATGAAAACCCTATAGTGAAAGTGGTTTAAATCACTAGCAATAAATAAGTTGATTACGTATACGCGATGTGGCCATTAAAGCTCTCACTGCTAATACGTATTGTATTGCATTATTAATGCATATATCAGTTACTATATTCAGTTCTCCTCTCCACTGTCTCTGATTGTATTTTAATATTCATAAATATATATATTTCCCGCATTTCAATTGAAAATTATTGAAAACATTTTAAATAACCGCAATTACCGCATATACTGGCAAACGATGAAAAT
The DNA here is from genome assembly GCF_004354385.1 of Drosophila innubila. Lineage (NCBI taxonomy): Eukaryota > Metazoa > Arthropoda > Insecta > Diptera > Drosophilidae > Drosophila > Drosophila innubila. The sequence goes on from NW_022995380.1 coordinate 8,666,877, forward strand.
TATGAGTAATCCATGTTAATTGCCGCACGTTTGGGAATTTTCAAAAAGAGGAGTTGACTACCAGCTTGACCCAGCGGTCGCTCTAATAGCGCTTAAAGTACTTGATTTAAATTATACGACCAGAAGTGAGGAGGGAATATGGCAACGCTTTGGGCATTGCGCAAATTCGAATCAACTGCAGTTTGCACATGTGGCCATGATTTATAAAAATTTATACGATTTTAATTTTGACCAAATGTAAAAATAAACACAAAACGAATGGCAAACACCCAACGAATCGAGCATACTCTTCTCTCACACGTATAGTAAAAATATTTCGTGTACATTTTGTTACTTAAAGTTAATAATTTGTTGACTTTCAACACCAAATTTCAAACCAAATGAGATGTTTACTGTTGGCTAGATTTGAATTTCTATGCTTAAAACTCTTTGACCAAATGACTGACTGATTAATTTTAGAAATTATAAACTCTACGTATTTATTTGATATATTTTAATGGAATAAAATACACTCTCAATACCAGTTACTAACAAATCAGATTCTTCCCTTAATATTATTGTTCATTTAACTGACAGACTCATAGCAATAGTTAGGGGAATTGTTTGCCCTGCTAAAGGGAATGAAAATAAACCGCAATGAAAACATTGCACCGCAAATTTCGTGGTGGGAGGTGGGGCAAACAGCATGTTGTGAGGACAACTGCAACTGGAAAATAGTGAAAATGAGCAAATAAATTAAAAAGGCATACAGCAACAACGGCAGCAATAACAACAACGATGGCAATGGCAACGGCATTTAAAAGTAAAATATGGCAACGCCATGCAGCAAAACATTTTTGCAAACGTAGCAGGCAGCCACAGCAACAGCGGCAACAACAACAGCAGTAGCAGCAGCAGCAGCAACTACTGCAACATGCAACACATGCTGTGCAACATGGCACAAGCTCGTGTAGTTGCAGCGACAATTTTGGGCGTCAAGGGCTCAGGACTCACTGTGCAGCGGGCGCATTCGCTTAAAACTAGGACAACACTGAGGCAGCAGCAACAACAACAACAGATCCTTTTGTACTTGGCTGCAGCTGTGGAAGTGGCTGAGACATGACGCATTATTTACAGGCGTGTTTATTATTTTCAATTAAAATAGCCACTGGGCACTTTTCATAGATAAACATGCCCCTCCCTCTATCCTCCCCTCACTCAGCTGTGACTCATGTCCCTGGCAGTAGCAGCAACAACAACAACAACAATTGTGAACTAGGGGCAAGCACTAAAGTAACTCACAGATGCCAGCTACAAATAGTTCTCTCTAAGGGGCTTTTATTTATAGTTCATCTTCAAGTTGTTTGTCGTAAAATTGCGTAAAAATCATTTTTGAATTTGTGCCAGTTTTTTTTCGTTTTAGAAACCGAAACAGCAGCATCAACAACCAGCCCAATACCTAGTATATAACATTCCTATATATACATATATATATAATATTATATGTATACATATAACAGCATATTTGTCTCTATATGCATTTGTGATCAGAGAATTTCCCCGTGACACAAGCGAACTTAAAATAAATTTATGTGTTTTTAATACAATTTAATTATGTCTTTTTTTCTATATTTGCCTTCACCTGGATTTATGCCCCAAAAAAGCGACATTTTTGTTCAAACTGTTGCCCATGTGTGCAATTGTTTATTTTCAATTGTTTTATGTCTAAAGTTTAGGATTAGATAAAATGTTGAAAGTGCGCCGTAAATTTTAATAACGATAGACAATAAATCAGCTTTAATTGCTGAATTCCCCAATGGTTTATGCTATGCAATTTTCTAGACAATCGATTCATTTATGACATAAGAGTGCTTAAGACATTTAGAATTCTTGGAAAACCTTTTACTACAAATAAAGCGACGTTGCATCTAGCCTAAAATGTTAGACTTATTTAAATTAAAGGCTTTAGATACAAATGGCTTACAAAGACTATGGAATAAATGTTAAAAATGCTTAAAAATATATTTATTTATTCTGTCAAATTTAACAAAAAGCTATTCCATTTGAATATGGGTTGAATTTTAATATAGTTCTGACAGTTTAGAAAGAAAATAACTTTAAAAGCATGTCAACAACACTGATTGAATTTTCAGTCAACACATATTTAAAGCAAAGTATTCTTGAATTTATCACGGCGCCAATGCAAACTTTTTAAATTTAATTTCCAATATGTATGAAAAAAAGGCAAAAAAATTGAAAATAAAATGAAAGTTAATATGGCGCCAGTATTGGCTGCAAGGACTGTGGCACGCACAGCCGTTGGGGCAGCTGTGGCAGCAACAATGGCAGTGTGGCAGTAGCTTTGACTATGACTGTTACCGGAGTGAAAATCAATTTAATTGCAGCTGACAATTAAATTTACGGCGACACTTTACATTTTCCTCTTCTTTCCTTATCTCTTCTCTCTCGACTCATCATCGCCATTTCGCTTCCTTCGCTCCTTGTTGCCTGTTCTCCTGCAGCTGCTGGTTGTAATGCCAGACAAATGTCGCGCTGATTTCTTGTCAAACAATTTTTTAATCAGTGTCGCTTCAGTGGCGATGTCCTCGACAAGTCGTCGCACTTTTCCTCCTTCCAGTTTGCTTGTGATATTTAATTTGGTTTTCGCATTTTCGCATTTTCCCACTTTCCATGCTGCTGTCCAAGCTACTGGTGTTGCTGTTGATGTTGCATGCCACGCATATCAGCTGTTAATTGCCTGCAGATTTTTGACTGGCAAGTTGGATGTGGCATGCGGCATGCGGCATGACTGAGTCACTTTTGGGTGGCAGCGCCAGCTGCTTAATTTGACAAATTCGCATGACGACGCTGACGCGACTTGAGCCTAATTAGGCGCCGAGTTGGCCGCCTTGGTCGCCTTGGACATTTCCAAGAATTCCCAGAATCGGGTCGTTACTTTTTATGAACTCCATATGCATATTACGATAATAACAATAACAAAAGAGACAGATAAATATGCCGCCTGCAGCGTTGTTTGTTGTTTGCATTGCGTAAACAAATAATTAAAATAATGAGACGCAACATTTTGTGGCAATTGCAGCTGCAGCAGCTGCAGTTACAGCTGCATTTGCCATCGAGCGTAAAACGCACAACTTTTTCTTTCTTCTTCTTTCTGGCTTTCGCTGGGAACTTGAAGTTTGGCCCATTTTCGAGGTCGTCATTTACCCTGCAATGTGTTGTGCACATGCTGGCAAAGCTTTTAATTGTTTCTTTTATTTGTTTCTTTTTTTTTTAACTTCTGCTTTTGTTTAACAAATATGCGTCAGCTGTCGTCCACACGACTCCCACAACAACAACAGCCATAATAAGTTGAAAGCGCGATTATTCTTTTTGTTGCCGCTAATTGATTTATTTACTGTGTGTGGGGAAGGAAGGAAGTGTGTGTGTGTGTGTGTGTGTGTGCGTTTTGAAATAAGTAATTTTATGCTAATTTGCCTGTTAATCATGCTGCTCGAACTCTTACTTCCCTTTCCCTTTCCCTTCTCCTAATGTGTGTGCGTGGCACAAATGAAGTGTGAAGTGCTGGCAGGCTTGTTGTTGCTGTTATCGTTATTGCTGTTGCTGTTGCTGTTCTTGTTGTGCATTGATTGCTAATGAGCATGAACATTTAGATGATTTAATGCGGCGCCTTTTCACCCGCACAACCAACTTGAGCTTCAGTTGTGAAATGAAAGCAAAGCCAAAGCAAAAACTTCTCTCTCTCTCTCTCTTCTGATTGTGCTGCTTGTTGTTGCTACTGTTCAATTCCAGCGCCCAAGTGTCGACAGGCGCCCTGGAAAACTCCGTTGACAATATATCAAGTATACGTACGCTTGTTTATGGCCACGCTTTGCAGCCCGACTCTCAGCTCGCAGCTCTCAGTTACCAGGGCTGCCAAGGGAGCTCCTTTTGGTCCCATCCAGCTGCCACATTGGCCAGACTGCCATAACTCAGAGGCGGCGCATTCAATTTGGTTGCTGCTGCAGCCAAAACCTCGCCACACCTCAGACTCCGACACGCCCCAAAAACACTTACTGTGTCTCTCCATCAGTGTGTATGGCTGTATGGATGTGTGTGTGTATTTGTGTGTTTGTTTGCCATTTTATTTTATATTTATTTGCCGCTTCTTTTGCCATTTTGTGCTGTGTGACATTTCTGCTGTTGGCGCTGCCGCGTCTGAGCGACAAAATCCGCTTTTACGAGTTTATTTATATGCAAAATATGTAAATTTACGATGCCAACAACAGCAACAACAGCAACAACGTCAGCAAATAAGGCTTGTAGTATTTTATGCATAATACTGCATACTTTTGGGCGTTCTGTATTTAGATTTACAAGTGCGATTCCAATAGATCCGCAGCCTGAGCTCCAGTCTGATCTGCGCCTCTATTTGGTTTATGTGAACGTTCAATTTGATATCAACATATATATTGCATTATGCGATTGCTGAGCAATTTTTGACGCAAATCAAATGAAATATTTTTGTGTGCGTCCGGCAATAATTTAGATAATTTTTTCAGCTATTTTTCTTTTAATTAAAACCACAGCTGACAAACTATTCGCATTTGGTATGTTTATTTACGGCTCGCTGACGATAAATAAATCGAAACTGCAAATGCAACAGCAGCAACAACAACACGATAAACAAAGGCAACTGCAACTTAAAATGCAGCAAATGTAATTCACTCTAATTTATTTACTCCGACTGTTGCTATTTATGGCATTTAGTTTTGCTTTGTTGTTTTTGTTATTATTGTTGTTGTTGCTATTGTTATTGTTGTGCCATTTTCAATTTGCGACAATTTATAGCAACATATTATGCAAATCCAGTTCCTAATCACCAAGCGGCAACACAAAAAAAAAACAAGTAAATATTATGCAGGCGAGTGTGCTCGAATTGGAGAAACCCTGCTAAAGCGTCTTATTTAATATGTTTAGTCATAAATTTAATTATATAAAAGACTTATAGTATATATATACCAAAAGTTACGGCTATGTCTATGCAAATAGTACATTTCAATTGTATTCTCATCTTTCATTACCAATCAAGAATTTAAAACTTCACTTGTCACACACACAGTGTTTTTTATAATACCTGAATTTCTTGCCTTTTCTTTATTTACAGGGTATGTCAAAATTACTGCATGTAAATTAAAATTTAATAAAAATGCAAATTACGCAAATTACACGCCAGTTTTTCAGCATGCAACGCCCATTTCCGTTGTGTAGACCACGCCCCAGCCGCCTAATTTTCAATTAACGCTTAGATAAAACAAAAAACAGAACGTGTGTCAAGTCCAAGGGTCAACAAAACAAAGGCGGCGCCATCAAGTGGAAAATGTTGCAAAACAATTGAAAGGCAGTTTAAAGTGTATGAAGGGCTAACGATGGGAAAAGGGGACAAGGGGGGAAACCGTGAAGTATGCGCAAACGAGTTGATTACATGTCTCGAATAGATTTGCCAATGAATTTCCAATGAATTTTATTGCGAATTAGCAGTGAAAAAAAACAAAGCCAAAGCCAAAGGCAGAAGCATTAGCAATGGCAATGGCGTAAAGGCAAAGGGCGAATGCCGTTAGCTTGTCAGGTTCAAGTGATAAATTCAATTTTCCACTTGAACGCCAATGCTCCCTGCCCCCTTTCCCCCTTCCCCCATTCTAGAGCCCTTTGACTCACTCGCAATGTGTGACTAATGGCGCTTGCTTGTTGGCGGCAGCAATCAAACAGAAATCATAAAGGCGTGTTGTCCAAACATAAACATAAACAGGCGGTCTGGATCGCCGCCTCGAACAAAAGGTCACACCATCCTCTGACCCCGCTTGAAACAGCTTGGATTTGCCAAAAGCGCATGCCGAACAGCGATAAAAATTACAGAGCTGAGTCCGTTGGGTGCACTGAAGCGTGGGAGCTGCAAGTGTGCTTCTTTGGGTCTATACTTGTAACGCTAGGCGTGACCAGGGTCAGTTGACTGACTGTGAATCACAACATCAAGCGTGCCTCAATCACTTTGGGTGAATCACTTTGAGTAAGCAGGGAGACCACAACAATGATACCCTGTATAAGCTAAAGTAAATAGAATTTAATTTAAATTTTAAGGATATACAACAAAAAATATTCCTAATAATAATTTTATTTAATGTGGACAGCTTCAGGAATTAAAAGAGCTTCGACTTTTCACAGAAGCTCACGTATGGAAATATAATAAGTACAATTTTTAATTGGTAGACTGAAGCATTTATTTTATGAAATTCTGACTTATGACTTTCTATATATAATATCATCTTAAATTTGATTAAAGTCAAGTCAATAATTTCGCAAACTGCAGCTAACATTATAAACAATATTAGCTTTTCCTTTTTTAAAATATTGGAAAAATGTCGAGTTTAGTTTAAATTTCAATATAAACGACCCTTTGTCAAAACTTGATTCCAGTTACGTTTAACTTCATGGTAATTAAAACTGTAATTTAATAAAAATTTCATGAAAATCTTCCTTTTTAAGTGGATCAGTCGCAAGTGCCCAAAACTCTTCAACTTGACCCGCAGCTTAGAGTATCGATAAGGTCACAATGGGATTGCGTGTCTCGAGACGGCGCTATGATATGGATACGGAGTATCCTCTGTGAAGAGCTATATATTTAAAGACTAAGTATGGCAGTGACATTTCCATTTTTCCCCCAAACTGTGCAGTTGAGTGATTTGGTCTGATTCTCAGTCCCAGATCCTTTGACCGGTGGCGTTTTCGCTTTTAATGCGATTTTGGCATGTGCAGACAAACGAAAAGTGGCCAAATAAAAGTGCTCATAAAATTGAATTTTTTATGAGTGCCTTATGCCCGAAAGGGTTAATTTCGGTAAAAATAACCCCCGTGAAGCGAAGTGGAAAGCAGCAAAGGCAGAGGCAGAGGCAAAAGCAGAAAGGCAAAGGCCAAATCATGTTGACAACAAAAAACGTTGTTGGATTATGGTCCGATTATTTGGTATGAGGTTCTCTCGCCATTTGTTGATTCACACCTTTCGATTTTGGTTTGTTGGGAGGAGCTGGCAAAAAAACTGGGTCCGTAGTGTTGATTAACGGAAGCATTACTCACTGAGACAGAGAGAGAGAGGAAGAGTAGCTCAATCAAGTGCAAATGCAAATGTTTCGAGCAGCTAAAAATATCAACACAAAAGGATGTTGAGTACTATAAAAGCGAGTAATTGTTAGTGCTAGCAGCAGTCTTCTTTCCTCCCTGCAACTCCCTCTTCTGACTCCCTAGACTCACTGTGGCATTGGTGTTGCATTTAGTGCGCTTGTTAAGGCCAAACCGAATGGGAAGTGAAAGGAGCAAAGCAAGGGGAGAAGCAAGTTAAAAAGTCATAAAATTATATTTATTTCATTTCGTTGCCGCGTAATGCGGCACTAACGGGGCGCTGGCAGCCTCGCGGGTGGCATAAGCAGCCGCTAAGGAGGATGTTGCAGCTGTAGCAGAAGTCGAACTCCAACTCGAACTCGAAGTGGAAGTCATAGTCGAGGCAGAAGCAGAAGCAGAAGATGTGCTGTAGATTTGCTTTTTATGTGAAATTTATATTTCAGCGCTCGAACGAGCAGCGGCAGTCGGTGAAATAACAAAGAGCGGATCTGCTAAAAAGCGGGCGTGGCGTCTCAAGGGGGGGGAGGAGAGAGTGTGACTGGGGTTAGGACAGCATTTTCACACAACTATTTGCCGCTTTTATGGAGGTTGAAGCTTTGACTTTTTGCCAGAGGGGCAAAGGGAAAGGCAAAAGATGCTCTGTTCTGTCCAATAGAAATGCTGAGAAACGAGGAAATGAGAAAATGGAAATGGCAATGGAAATGCGCTCCATCGTTGTGGCTTTTTAATGTTTTCTTGTTAAAGTTTATTGAAAAACTTTGGACAGTCACGTTTGAGTAGTCAGCGGGCGCAGTAACTTATAACTGAGAACACAAACATATATATACACATTTATAGAGATATATCTGTATATATACATACGTATCTGGCCCGTGGCAGGCCAGAAATGAAACAGCTGCACGAAGTGCACGCCCCAACGCCCATGAAAGTGGAGCAAAGCGATTTTTGCCATTTCGTGAAAATAACGAACGAAGTAAACTTAACAAATATTATATTTTTCCGTTTTGTTTTTGTACAAAAGAAAAAAATAAGCTGAGCAATAAAGAGAGAGGGTACAATGGGAGGCGCTATGAAGGCGTGGTCATGTTTGTTCATAATTGAAATTTCGCGCTAAACAGGAAATGGCAGTTGCTCAGTAGCCACTTGTTCCATTTGGACCCCGTACTTAAAAATAGTACAGGGGTCTATTGGGTTTGTTTTAAAGAATATGTGCGTAACAGGCAGAAGGAGGCGTGGCAGACCCTATAAAGTATATATATTCTTGATCAGCATCAATAGCCGAGTCGATATATCAATGTCCGTCTGTCCGTCTGTCTGTCTGTCCGTCTTTCTGTCCGTCTGTATGAGCGCCCTAGATCTCAGAGACTATAAGAGGTAGAGACACCAAACTTGGTATGTAGGTTCCTCTATGTTGCAAGCAGATCAAGTTTGTTTCAAAATTCGGCCATGCCCCTTTATCGCCCACAAATCGAAAAAAAAAAAAACATATTCAAATTATAAGAGCAATTTAAAAGTTAGTGACACCAAATTTGGTATGAAGATTCCTCAATATTACAGGCAGATCCAGTTTGTTTCTTTTTTGAATCGGACCACTATGTCATATAGTACCCATAGGAACAATCGGTCGAAAATCAACTTTTAGTATGAAAAACTTTTTTGTTTAATGAGATATCTAAAGCAAACTGATACAATAAGCATTTAACTTGGTTTTATATAATCTGTCCAAAGTTGGTTCAAATCAGACCACTATATCTTATAGCTGTCATAGGACCGATCGGGCGAAAATCAAGTCTTAGTATGAAAACTTTATATGTTTTATGAGTCATCGTAACCAATCTGATAGAATACACATTAAAGTTAACTAAATATTTTTTAATTTTTTCCATTATTAGTTTTTGCCATAGTAAGTACGGGGTCTCCGACAGTCGAGTATGCTCGACTGTAGCACTAGCACGGCCCACTAGTTTTTTGTTATTGTTGCCTAAAAGCTTATGACCAGGGTCTACAAGAGGAGCTGGTGGTGTGGCTGTGGTGGTAACAGTTCATAAACAAGACAGACAAATGCAATAGCA